>NW_013665904.1:681753-709343 GCF_000517525.1 Limulus polyphemus
CCTCGTGTAGCTTTGCGCGAAATTCCTAAAAAACAAACAAACAAACTTTGAACATTTTTTTAACGTATATCTATTCTAAAACTCATTCTGCTACATAAAAGACTCACATTATTTTGATCTTATAATGGAAGATTAGAAATGTTTTCTTAAGATTTGGAAAGAAGTAATTCAGTATTTAGGTTTTTTATAGCTATTATTTTCTTACTGTTCTTTCTGGTGCGTCTCGAATTTCACTCACTGAAGCGATATATTTAGTTTCAACCTCTACGTCTCTGAAAAGTTTAACTCTGGTAAATCTGCCTATTTTAAGAATATTTGCATATATTTTCTTTTAACTAGAATCGCTCAAAATCTAAAAGCTTCGTGAAATAAGAAAAAAATATATGCGTTTTAAACGAAGTACGTAGATCACTCTAGAGATAATAAACTAAGATGCTCTACAGTATTAGAAAATATACAAATATTAAAGCTTTTAGAACTAATTAATTCTCTCATACCAAAATTTACTCACCTTACCAGTATTGTAGAGCTAGACTTTGATCTTGAGGTAATTCAAATATATATTGCGTATGGGAAAAAATTACCTTATACGGAGTCCTCTTTAAGATGATTATTTATTTTATACGAGATTTCGCTCATATACAGTTTTTTTCTTTTTCTTACACTCCTTTTGAATTGTTACTCATTTATTACAGTTTTCATATCACTTGTAACACTATTTCAAGTAAAACAAAAAAGCTTTTTTTTTGTTTTATTTGCTGTCTGCCGGAGTAACATGCAACAGTTTTTGTTGAATAAACAAGCATGTTTATCAACTGCAACGTGATGTTTTACATCATTTTATTTGCATCTCTACTACATGCATGCATTCACCATTTCCAATTACTCTTAATACACTAAACTCCTCGTACCAACCGTTTCTCCCGTAAAATAGAACCCTATTATGGCGCCCTCTTTCGGCATTTGGTGCCAGTAATGTTATTGGTTTTAAAACGAGAAAGTACACGCCTCTACCAGCTGAGCTCTCGGTTGACATATCGGCATTTTTATTTATTATCAAGAGGGCAATTGAAATTACTCACTAAGGATAAAAAGTATTGCAATTTCGATTCCCATCCATCAAAAATTTTGGTGTTAATGATTCTTAACATAAGTAAAAAAGGTAGTATATTCCAATTCTTCAAAAAACCTATTCATATTTCAAATAATGATGCTCTTTATTTCTTCCATTGCCTTTATTGCAAGGTTATAGATTCCAGTTCATTTCTAATGGCCTTAATTTCTAATGTATTTTATTGTTGCTGTGAAAATATTCAATATTTATTCTTTATTACTTTTGATATTTTAATTATTTTTTGAGTTTTTAGTTGTCTTCCATGAAAACAATTTTGTTTTCAAATTGTACTTTTGTATTAATTGTAATGGTATTTTTGTAAATAAATTGATTTTTCCATCGCTTAATAAGTCTATTCCGTGCTAATATTCATACTGACGTCTAATCCAAATAAGCAATTTACACTATAAACATTTTGTTTGCGCAAATTAGTTGTTTTTTTTTTCAACAAATACATATTCCACTGTCATCAACTAGAATAAAAGGTGTTAAAATGTTTTAAATCACGCTTTTCGTTTTTTCGTAATGCATAAAACGCTTAGTTGTTTACTTTTTCTTTACATCTGAATATCAATCGTTCGCTGATAAAGCCCTTTTTTCGTTATTCCTGAACATCTTGCGTTGATGGTAAAATCGTTGTTATTTATGAACATCTTGCGTTGATTAGTAACTTATTGTTTTCAAACATTGTACAATATCATTCAGTAGCTTTGGATACATTTTACTTATTATTTAATTCTTATAGTACATATTAGTGTATAGAAGACATTAATACCAGAAATAAACGACCTTATAAAACCAAAATGTTGTTTTTATTTAATTTTACTTGTTGTTTTATATGCTAGTGCTAAATTTATTTATTTATTTTTAAGTGTATAGCTATATAATGGGCTCAAATTCGATGACGAGGAACCCACTTTAAGACTAATAATGCTTGGAGACGGCACTATTATATAATGAGCTATTTGGAGCTAAAAACAAAACATTAAAAAATTGAAGAAAAAAATCGCACTATATTTCAATTAAACATGAGCACATTCTTAAAATATATGTATGTTTTGTTTGCAAGAATTTACTAATATATTGCAACGAGACTATTGGTAACGTGTTTTGTATTCTAAACTGGTTCAATACAGTTTCAGCTTGAAAGTTCCTTTAATAAAATTGGGAATGATCAGGTGGTCAGGACACTCGACTCGCAATCTTCAGAATCAAAACCCATTGCCGAACATTTCTCTCCTTGATCCGTGGATATGTTATAATGTGACGGAAAATCACACTATTATTTGGTAAAGAGTATCCAAAGAATTAGAAGAGAATGGTGTTGTCTAACCCTTTTTCTCTCTAGTCTATCGCTTCATAATAAGGGACAGTTAGTGTAGATAACCCTAGGGTAGCTTTGCGCAAAATTCAACAAATAAAATCAGTATTTAAATTCAGATGTTTCGTAATCTTTCAAGTTTAAATATCTGTTACTCTTAACTAGCTTAAAGATATAAACTAGTTTTAACATTACTTTTGGTGAGTCTTGAACATTTTTGAGTTAAGATTAAGTCAATCTCTAAACAATAATGACCTTTAAAATACTGTTAGGCCTTATTTTAATAAAAAAATATCAGAAAAGTTTGATAGGTAAAACATCTTTATTAACAAACGAAGCCACTTGAGTAGAAATGCTATACTGAACCTAGAGATTTTCATTCTTTTTCGCTATAATTCGGTAGAGCTAACGAACCTCTAGAGGATATTCAAAAACAATAGATATTCAATAATTGAGGTGCTCAAAAACTTATATCTATATCTATCTATCTATATATATATATATATATGGATGGTTGTTAAAGATGGTAAAAAGCCTCCATGCATCATGTTGTTTCAGAACTATAACCAGTCTCATAAAGTCACTAAGAATCTCAAGACTCGGTTTGTACTTCAACCAAAAAGCTTATTTGGTTAATCATTGAGGATCCGCGTGCGTGAATGTAGGAATATTTACAAACAGAGAGCCGAGTATTATAAAGGTGTGCTTGTCGGTAAATTGGAATCTACTGTTGAAATCAAACCAAGCAAGTAAAGTTTCTGCTCTTGTTTGTCTCAACTTAAGGTATAGTGGCATCCCATGTTTAAAAATTTAAAGAATTTAAAACTAATAGGCCAGTTCAAAGACACACACTGACACGTTTCAGATTTCATCAAAAGAAAAACACTAAAATGACAGCTTACTAAGGCCGTAAATTGAAAACTTTCATATCAGATGTTTTATAAACATTATTTATCGTATATGTGATCTTAAGGTGATTGTAGATCATAAGCTAAAAATCCAGCTTTAAATGCTGTACGTGTAACTCTGTATTCGCCATGAAATGATGCGTTACACTAATGGATTGAGTATTACTATGCTTACAAATTCAATCAAGGATGAATTGAATACTAGATATGTAACATTACTTTTACAGGACGTGAGATAAATTGTTGATTTATACAAAAATATAATGAGTAATAATATATATTAGTCCATTCAACAGACATTGAGACATTACAGACATGGATGAATAGGGCATCATATATAATTCTGCTTCAAACAAAAGGAAGAACCATGCACTACATATAACACTACATCCAACAGAAATATTAAACAAGCACTACATATAATAATACATCCAACAGAAAGATTAAAGAAGCACTACATATAACACTACTTTCAACAGAAGGATGGAATAAGCACTATATATAATACTCTCAATACTATCGCTTCATAATAAGCACTATATATAATACTACTTCCAACAGAAGAAAGGACCAAGCACTACATATAACACTACTTCCAACAGAAGTATGTAATATGCACTACATATAATACTACTTCCAACAGAAGAAAGGACCAAGCACTACATATAACACTGCTTCCAACAGAAGGATGGTTTGTTTGTTTGTAATTAAGCACAAAGCTACACAATGGGCTATCTGTGCTCTGCCTACCACGGGTATCGAAACCCGGATTCTAGCGTTGTAAGTCCACGGATATACCGCTGTGCCACTGGGGGACAGAAGGATGGATTAAGCACTACATATAACACTGCTTCCAACAGAAGGATGGACTAAGCACTACATATAACACTGCTTCCAACAGAAGGAAGGACAAAGTACTATACATAACACTACTTTTAACATCATGTGAAAATATTACAGAAAAATACAAGGATGAACTAAGTGCTACATGTGTTATTGTCTGTGTGAGAAATTGCAGACATGTACAAGAAGTACATTCTCCCAACAGATAATCATCAGGCATGATCTTTTCCGGTGGAGATCGTATTGCTTGTGATGTTTCGATCATCTATTACAGTAATAAATACTATGTGTCAACATCTAACTAGTCTGGATGTTGTTTAGTCTAAGTGAGTACGAAGTAGGCTTTCTTCTTCCATTCTGCTTTTGTACAAACAGTTTTTTTGTCTCTAATTATTGAAGTTTGTAAGATAATTACATGGAGTAAGGACAAAAATATGTGTATTAGTATAGTCAATGTATAGATGTATAGATAACTTCAATATTACTAACAACTCAATTGTAAAATGTACTCTTTTTCGGTAGACTTTCTTACATAAACATGAAGTTGGAAACTTAATTTCATAGACTAGTAATTATAAAGCAATACATCAAAACCATGAAAACCTCTAAAAATAATATGGTCATGTATTTTGTATTTGAGCTATGCTTGAGTTTATGTGTGAAATATGATTAAGAAGCTTAATAACACAAAGTTTAAACAACATTTCTTTATGTAATGACTTAACGAACGTATTTATGAATACGTTTTATTCAACATGACACTGATTTCGGCAAGAACAAGCGAACAAATCCTAAAGATAGCCCTTGTTTTGAAAACAAGCTATAACTGTCATTATATCTTTCCAGAATGTTCCCGTATTGGATCATATATTAGAATTTTAACAGCTGGTGTTAAAGTTTTTGAGTGAAACTACGATGATGTGACTCTGTATTTCACATATGAATATAAAAGTTAATAATTTGTGTACGTATGTTATAATGAGAAGTATTTTCCTCTAATACCACTTTTTTCCATTAATTTTATTTCTATGCAGAACCTCCTTCTGAGCAATTTTAATATCATACTATGGAATATTAATAAGAGTGCACGATTTTCAATTAGTGATTAAATTAAAATACATATCGTTTTGATATTTGATATCGATTTTTGTTTTCATAAGGAAATATTCTGTATCTCTCTTGTGTAATACCAACAATTTTGTTACTGCTCCTATTTCACGAACGAAACCGCTCAGAAAATGTATACATTATTTAGATACTTGAAACATCCCATCCCCCAAAAAAAAACACACTTTTCCTGCAAGATTGATGACAGCAGACAAATCACACACTAAGCTCGTGCTCTTGGTTTTAACGCTCATAACTGTTATAAAGAGTTCCATGGTCATAGTTATGAACAGAGCTAAGGGGCTGTTTTACAATGTATGATTTGTACATATAACAGGCAGATACTGTTTTGGAACAATTATTCTATTGTGTAAATTTGCACTTTGTGAAGAAAATATTTTTCAGCACTATACGCAAAAACATGTATTTCTGTATATGAAAAACATTCATACTATAAAGACAGTGAAACAATTACATATTGTCGTGACCATAATCAACTCATATGATACTTCATTACATCACGCAAAAACTAAATGTGTTGTTTAAAAGTTTAATAAGTTATATGATTAAACACAATAATGGTGAAAATTCAAGTGCCCTAACAGCCTGGCCATGCTTTCCTAATCAATTACTTGATAAACCAATCTCCGTAAGAGACTATATCTTAACCTCCCCTCAGTTATTCCGTGTAGATATCTAAATCAGTGCTTTAGTATAAGATTCTAGGTACAGCGTTGTTTGTTATATATTTTAATTTGTAAGAATGTGTGTATATTAACTGATTACAGATAGCCAAGGGGATACTAGAATTAGTTATGCCCATTTGTTTGAACGTATGTTAACTGATTGTAGTTAACAAAGGGTTGAAATGACCAGTCATATTAGTATGTATGTTAACTTATTATAGGTAACCAAGGGAATAGTGTGATAAGTCATGTCCAGTTATTTGAATATATGCTAACTGATTATAGATAACGAAAGGTCGAAGTGACCAGTGTGTATATGTGGGGATCGTTACCTCCATCGAACTGAAGATCTGACGGCCAGTCGAAAGTTGAAGAAGAAGAAGTATGTATGTTGACTGAGTATAAATAAAGAAATGTGTATGTTGACTGAGTATTAATAAAGAAATGTGTATGCTGACTGAGTATAAATAAAGAAGTGCGTATGTTGACTGAGTATAAATAAAGAAATGTGTATGTTGACTGAGTATAAATAAAGAAATGTGTATGTTGACTGAGTATAAATAAAGAAGTATGTATGTTGACTGAGTATAAATAAAGAAATGTGTATGTTGACTGAGTATAAATAAAGAAGTGCGTATGTTGACTGAGTATAAATAAAGAAATGTGTATGTTGACTGAGTATAAATAAAGAAATGTGTATGTTGACTGAGTATAAATAAAGAAGTGAGTATGTTGACTGAGTATAAATAAAGAAATGTGTATGTTGATTGAGTATAAATAAAGAAGTGAGTATGTTGACTGAGTATAAATAAAGAAATGTGTATGTTGATTGAGTATAAAGAAGTGAGAAATGTGATCAATAAGTCATCCATTTTATGTCTACCAATTAATTTGCAGTGACTCTTGTCTTTATTCAAACAAGTTGACGAAGGTATTGTGATTAGTTATTTCTGCTAGTTTGTATACGAAACCATTACATCGGTTGTACTGGAGAGATTGTTGCGTGGTACCAAAATTGGGGCCAGTGTGTTTTTATGTTTCGAATGTGAGATGTTTTAACGAAAGTTTGTGAACTGGTGAGGTGTCATAAAGGTATGAAAATCTGTCGATGTTATTCATCTGTCACAGGAAAGCTTATTTCATGTTGGGTTTCTATTATTTGTTACAGGAAAGCTTATTTCTTGTTGGGTTTTTATTATCTCACTCTCTTATTCATCGGGCCCGGCATAGTCAGGTGGTTAGGGCGCTCGACTCGCAATCTGCGGATCGCGAGTTCGAATCCCCGTCATACCAAACATGCTCGCCCTTTCAGCCGTGGGGGCGTTATTATGTGACGATGAATCCCATTAGTAAAAGAGTAGCCCAAGAGTTAACGTCGGGTGGAGATGACTAGCTGCTTTCCCTCTAGTCTTACACTGCTAAATTAGGGACGGCTAGTGTTATTCATCTGTGCTTCTTGTTTTCATAAAGTTTCGGATAACAAAGGATTTTTATAATATTTAGAGAGTAGAACAGTTGTGACAGTAATTTTCACAATGATTTGGTTGGAAAACGTCTTTATTTTTCCTAAGGGGAAAACATTTTCTTAAAATGAATTTTTCTGTTCATCTGTATGCACCAGAACAGTTCTAGAATCTTGAAAATCAGACATGCACTGCTGAACAGCTACAGAGATTTTCTAATAATAGTCTCGACCATTGAACGTAGATATATAATTTAAATACGTTTTTCTTTATTCCACATTCCTTTTCTTTAATAAGAAAAAATCAAGAATATTACTTTTTCCTGTTTATTATATTCAGTCACGACAGTCAAGTAATACTGAGGAAGCTGTACAATGATAAAACAATAGGGAATCTTTCTACAATTCCATTTCATGTTTCTTCAAATGGAAAATAAAAGGATATACTTAGGCAATGAAGCGGCATGAAGCCTGTTTTCCAGTTGATCAGCTTTTTTGTTTGTGTCAACATTCACATGTTTCTGCCATCTGTGAACTTAACGAAATGTATTGCTTAAAAATATATACACGAATGTTTATTTTGCTGAATTTCATTGAATTTCTGTGTTTATGAAGATCTTAATTTTTTAAAATAATGTCAGCGAAATTACTGACATATTGACTTGTTATTTTATGGATATCAGGATTCGTCTATTATCAGCGTAAAAATATTTTGATATTTACCAGTAAAACTGTTGCTTTTGTAATATTTAGTTTTTCTAAAAACGTTATAAAAGTTCAATTACAAAGCTTGAAAGTGAGGCCATTTTTGAATATGACAATTTGGGATAAGAACAATACAATAAATGTATAAACTGTTTTACAACTTCACGCTGCGCCCAGTATACTTAATGTATGTAGATATTATAAATAATCTTTCCAGAACTTTTTCTACAGAGGGTTGAGTGCATCGTAATAAAACAATTTTGGAGCCCCATCACGTCGTTTCAGCTAGCTGTCGCCACGTCCGCTCATGTTCCATCTGACGATCTTGCATCTTGACAACAGCTCTGTAGAATAGTTTCCATTGCAAAAGACTCGTCGTCAATTTTTCATATCCTAATAACAACCTACTCCTTGTTTGTTTCCACAATTCATCTGGTGTATGGGAAAAACGTTTTTCCAAAGTTATTAATACAGAAAATGAGGCGAAAATGATTGAAGTTGGCTGTATAGCCAGTGTTGCTTCAGACGCACCACATCAGACAGCAAACGTGACTACCATATGAGGTCGTTGATCGGGGATTGTACATATGCTCTGTATTTGACAACAATACTTTATTTATAGAACCAGGGGATGAACTAACAGTCGCATGTCATCATGGAGACACAGGTAATATTCTTCCAACAAAGCAACTGTTGTGCAGACTTCCTTAACGTATCAGAGACATTTTCAGCACTGATAGTGTAGATATTGAAGGATGAAGTGATACAACAATCTGAAAATGTATGGTTATCTCTAGTAGTGTTATCTCTAGTAATTCTATGTGGATGAAAATCATAACACGTAATGCATTGGTGGTCTTCATTCATAGAGAAATGTTTACATGTGTTTGTTTGTTTGTAGTTAAGCACAAAGCTACACAATGGGCTAAATGTGCTATGCCCACCACAGGTATCGAAACCCGGTTTTTATTGTTGTAAGTTCACAGACATACCGCTGTGCCACATGTGCTGGAAGATGGCTGTTGGTTCAACTCTTTAACTGTGACATCTCATCAGTCATAAAGTACTGATGTTTGAATGTCAATGCTGTAGAAAAAAAAACTAAAACTACATGCAGTCGTATTATTTGTCGAACAGTCCTGCCACCACTTGTATGGCAGCAAATTGAACTATTTCAGTGGACTGTCCATTAATAAAATTGTTTATAAACCTTAATAACCCGTAATGTGTGATTTTATTTTGGATTACATTGTTTTACAAATACAACATTTTTTGCACAGCGTCATAAAGAGCACCAGTATGATAATGTATGTTATCATCTTGCCGGATAATGAGTACTTGTGTGTTTATCAAATAGCCAGTTTTAAATATGATGATCTCACAGTGAATGTACTTCATGAATGGCAAAACAGGAGCTTATGGAAAAGCAATTTAACGATTAAGTTGGAACTTTAGATCTACTTGCCGTGCAGCTAGGTAGAGTACAAACTTCTCAGTCTGGTGGATAGGTGGAGTACAAAATTCTCAGTCTGGTGCATAAGAAGTTGCAAATGCAGATTAATGTGCTCTACAACTGCTCTGAAACACATAAATATGGTTCCCAAACTGTGAAATAGCTTACGGTTTTAAGGTCTTTGAACAAAAGAGACTTTATACAATACAAGGGCTGGGGATCAATATCAAGTGTCATACTACAGCCAAGATGCGGAAGGTGAAACAAGCATTGTATTGTGTGATATTTAGAAGGACATCTTATCACAGCAAGAAAAACTTCGTTAGAGAGTGGTAGATTCTCCATTATAGAGAATAGCTCTGAATACTGTTTGTCTTATGGAAACTGATAAAGTTAAACGATAAGTGTTGGTCATTATTATTTACTTTACCAGGTGGGTCCAAGTGTATCTATTGATTTATATTTAGGCCCTATCCGTTGCTGATATGTTGATGAACGGTTGACAGTTTATAGCACGGTTCAATGGTCCTGGAGAAATCCACAGAGACAATTTTATCAATTTAAATAATCAGTTGTTCGAGAAGTTTTGTCGAATGCTAGTTGTGGTGAAGACACACACGACACCATCTCATTGTTAGTTCAACGGTTTGGATAAATAGATTATGTAAACTGACAAACGTTTGCTTGCGAAGTATGTGATTTCTAACTGAACTGATAAGGATGATCACTTTTTATGATTGTGTATAAGCAACAGAATAACAGTCAACTGCTTTTTGCCCAATTTCCTGATGTTTAGAGAAGAAGTTTAACTTCCAGTAAATATGATCTATGGCTCACACCCAATTCAGATGTGCCACAGCGTCAACAGTGAATTTCTATATAACAGATGGATAAAGTGGTCATACATAAAAAAAAAGATGTTAAGACAAGACTTTAAGTAAATGAATATATACTTCAAACGGTGGATGTAGTATGGCTTTAGTTTTGCACATTTAGCATAGAAACAGCTTTATTCAGCCTTGCAAGACCTAATCTCATACTTTGACAGTTATATCCATCAAACTATAAGCTGTAGTGATCACATTGTATAAAACTTAAGTAAACGTAATAACTATATTTCAATTATTTGTTACCCTAACAAAGTTTAGAACTGACATTTTATCATTTCGTAACATATTTTTAGCATAATTCGCAAAGACAATTGTAAAAAAAATTTAGCACACTTCAGAGAAAACTATCTGTAAATAACACATTTATTGATCTGTTTCGATTTTTCTGCTCATCCCAAAGCATATGTTTTTATTTGCTAAGACTCTATCCTTCCTTGAAAATACAATTAACTAAGTCTATTGTTTCTCTGGTGTTTTTCTTTTCTGTCGAAAGATTTATTGTTACAGGTCTCCATTCATATCACATACTGTAAAGTCATAAAAGCTTACATAACGCTGTAAAGTGAATGTTATGGTATGAGAAGTAATTTATGGTTTCCTGAGAAAGTGATTAGATGAAACCCCTTCACAGAAGGACAAAAAAATTTAGTTGGAAGTTTTAAAAATTTAGGAATAAACCAAAGGCCTGGGAAACTTTTTACAGTTTTTTTTTTAGAATTTCCTTTAATTTCCATAAATGTTTTCTTGTTAAATTATATTTGTTGGAAAGTTAAAGCATCAAGTAAGCTTTATTAAATTTAAAGAGTAAAGCAGCGCTGAAAAAACATTACAGTGATGCAGAAATGTAATTTTTACCCTTATTTCTTGGATATTATTGTTAAGTTTATCATATTCAAACAACATACATAATAAAACAACTTATTGAAACTGAAGAATATTTGTTAATAAAAATATTGTAGTCTAGCCTGAGCTAACGCCATTTTGAAAGTTCAGGAATTACATCACCGAAAAATCTTTGTAGGTTTATGCAGTGTTTTATTTACGAATTATTGTCAGAAGTGGGGAATGTTACAATTTACAAAATTAAGTTTCGAGTGGAAATTGACAATACATTTAAAATGAAACTTTCTTAAGAGTAATAAATAAAATTAAAAATTTCTAAGACGAAAGAGGATATTTGAATAGTTTTTTTATAAAAAACATCACACAACAAAGTTTTGGCAATTTCATCACATATAAAATGAAAAAATCTAAGTCAGGTTATATATATATTTCAAACTGAAAATAGATAATTTATTTATTTTGTCCTAAGTTTCTTGCAATTTGTTAAAGCAAATGGTATTTATTTATGATGAAATTATACATAACTTTTCTCAGTATAAATTTACTGAAAAAGAAAAGAAAGTATTATCTAGCTGATTAAAGTTTTCAATATAAAAATATATATAATATATTTTTTTCATTTTGTAAAGCTTGTGAAGAAACTATAGGATAATCCTATTTATGGGAAAAATGAAAAAATATTCGTAGTATTGTAAAAAAGTATCAGGGTTGGCCTTAACTTGTTTTTCTTGTATAAAAAAAATTGGATATAACTAAGGAATAAATTGAAGCGATTTATCATTTAATTCAAACAAAAGAAGTAGCCATATTTAAGTCAGATAAAGAGAACAGCATGGTTATTTTAAATTAACAATACTATGTAAGTAAAGTAATTACTGTAATATCTCATTAAACTAAATTGATAAAACTGAGGTTTGATATCACAAACCAACGAAACGGTCACTTGAAAAGATAATTGTTTATATTAAAGAACGATAATGTTTTAACGATAAAGTGTACAAAGATATTAGATCGGTATGTCCTTACTGTTGTATTTTATATGGTTTACTAAAATTTCATAAGAATAATTGTCCCATTCGGCCAACTGAGTCAATTATATTCACATGCAACCTTTTTTTGAACACTTTTTTAAGCATTTAGAAATAATAGATATACGATTAGGAATGTTTTGAGATCCGTAAAAAAACTCACAGATTCACAGTCTGATGAAAAGCTTTTGTACGAGTTTTGACATCGAATCCCTGAACACCAATATTAATTTTGAAAATCGAATACAAATAACAATAGGTTTGATTTTTCCAAATGATGCAATTGTACAAAATGGGTTTTACTCAGTTAGTAAGTTTGCTTCTACAAAATATAATTTCAGTTCTGAAAGGAGTATTTATAAAAAAAAATGGTAGTGTTTCTATCGTCTCGAAATTAGCATCTACTCTAAAAAGCTTTTTTTTTATATTACCATGGAAAACAATGGTTAAATAACTGCCCAAAGAGTTTCAAACCTATTAGATACAATAGGTATGGTGATGCTACTTCTGTTATTTTAAAGAAGAAGAAAAAAAAAACTTGTGGATTTGTTCTTAAAATATTTATACAAACAACATCTTTGTATTAAGTTTACAACTGAAGAAGAAAATTACTCAAATTTGTCTTTTGTTGTAGAATTTGATTTTAATAATCGTGGTTATCATTTAAAAATAGAACTTTATCGTAAACCAATGTATAAATGATTGTACGATATTATTGACAGTTTTATACCCGTTAATAACAAGTTCAATTTCAAAAATATTTTGTTTTTTAAAGCTTATCAAATCATCATAACGTGTGAAAAACGTGTTATTTCGAATGGTTTTTATCTATCATTATTTAACAATATTTTAAACGTCTTTTAAATGGCGTGTACAGTCTTTGTAAGGTGAGTTACAATGTTCCAAAACATTGATTTCATGTCAGTCTCCCATTTATGGGTCAAAAGTCTTATGTTTTAATGAGTAAAATTAAAAATATCTTGACATCAAACTCTAAAAAATTCAGTGAGTGTGTAGATTTAAAATCAAAGTGTTCTTTTTCAAGACGAAAGATAGGAGTAATAAATGTCAACGCTTATATATTGTTTTCGATGTGAAAGAGATTATGAGGGATCAATCATGTATCGTTTAGAGCAACGTATGAAAGAGCATCTGAAGCCTGGTATTGGTAATTATTCAAATATCTACAAACAAGTAGATCAAGAATTGTAGATGTAAACAACTTTGAAACAATATGTTGTTCCAACAAGGAGCAAGATGTACGAATTAAAACCAAAACAAAAAACTATAGCTATCGAGAAACTTAACCCAAAGTTTATATATAAAATACATCTGAAAGACAATTATATTTGCAACCATAGTTTCAGCTCCTGTAAAATTTATTGTTTTCCACCGTGCTTGATTCTCGTTAGTCTACGTGAGTATTACTATATATGTTGTCGATGGTGGGACAGACTGTGATCCATGTTGTATGGATTATAGTGGAAAGGCCCCATTCTTGCAGGTTTGTGTGTGTGATTATTTTATTATTATGTTACACCGGTCCAGGTGTGTGTGTGTGTGCAGCTAGACGTGTTGGTATTCAGCCATATTGGTAACTCTTGATTACTATGAATTACTATATATTTGTGATTGTTATTCCATTATGTACTATAGGTATAAACATTAATATAACGTATTGATATATATATGTGTGTGTGTGGCAATATAATGTGTTGTTATATTGCATATGAATTTATTCATGATGTTGTATCATTTGCATAAATGTACATATATACACAGAAAGCACAGTCATCAGGAAGTAAAGGAATTTCATAAGGGGATTTAGATATACAATAATGAAAGTAATTATTGAAACATACAAATGACACACATATGGGAGCCACTAACAACGGGTAATGGTGAACTTACTAATGCTAAGGATAATATACAAGAAAAGTGAATAAGTTGTACAATGAACTAGTGTTTTCTATATTAACCTTTTTATTTACACAGAGCGTTACACCCTGTTTTCATATTGTCATATAGTTTGTTAATAAACACCCGTGGAATATGCAAAATTTTGTCGTTAATTCGCCTGTAACGAATTTGTTATTATATATTTATTTGAATATCAGCGTTTGTTTGGATTAAATTTATATTTAGAAACATATATGACTTATACTCTTAAATGTGTATTGCGAAACTCCCGCCTATTCTCCAAAGTTCACGAGAGTAAGAATCAACAATATGTGTACTTAAACATTTAAATTGTTACGTAATCTGAATTTTCTAGAAAACCTTCCCACGGCTATAAATATAACCAACGCGACGCGCCAAAGAGAGTATCTATTATTAGTTTGCTATAATCAGTGTGTTATAAAACTTCGGAAGCTATAACTGTGATTGTTATAACGCTTACCAATCGGAAAACTTCAAATATTTGGCAAGGAATATTTATAAATTTCGAACATTATAAGCCATTTAACTTCAGTGGATTCACAGATATTAATACTTTTACGAAAACATTACCTAACTTCAATGGTGGAAAATTCAGCGTGTGTGGCAAAGGACAAAGCTAGCTAGCTTCCCGTTAAGCGAATCGTACCTATATCAACTGGTAATTAACTCGCTCATCGTGAACCCTCAATAAGATATCAAGGAAGTTCCAGACTACAAAGAAGACTTTATATTGTTTGTAAGTTTCTGAAACTTTTTTATATAAATCATTGTTTGTAATAACTATTTGTAATAACTGCTATTGTAAATTGTATTGTTGTGTGTATATTAAAACGTATTTGTGTTAAAAAGAAAACTGTGTGTATCAATCTTGTTGGCAAATATTATAAACTGACTATATATCGGCATATATTTAAATACCAAGTCCAAAATACAATTGAACTAATAAATTTAAATTATCAGTTAACTCAATCTCAGACCATTTGAAATTCTAATACGTAACATCGCCTTTCTCTCAGATTTCACATAAGCCAAAAAAGTTCACAACAGAAAATTATGTTGTCAATTCATATTTGCGAGTGTTCCACCAGTTTTTTTTTCTTTTTAGTTTTTTTCTGTCGAAATATCACTTTACGACATTTACTGAATGCTAGGGAACATTATCATGCTGGAAGATGAATTCCCATCGGATGAGTTATTTTCTGAGGAAATAACATGACAGATAAAAACTTGTCAGCAGTCAGAGTGCCATCGATTTTATATAAAAGTACCATTCTTCTTTCTCCAGTCTTAAACTACCAGTGTCAAACACGGGCTTAACAAACGAAAACAAGTGAATAATTGAAAGAACAGAAAAATACTGCCTATGACAAGTCAAGGACAGGATCAGCTTTGCTCATTCCACAGTTTGTGGTCTGACACCAATTTTTTTACCTTTTGGTTTGGTTGCTTCTTTCCACCAGTAGTTTTTTTAGTAGCCACGCATCTTTTCATTGTATTTCTTATTGTTCTCGAGCGAGCATTCATACCTATATTTCCGGATATTCTTTTGCAAAAGCTGTGCTCGACCACCGTCTTTCATGTCCACCTCGACTGCTTCTACTACTAATAGTGTCAATTTCACGCACCCTCTTCAAAGTCTTCCTAATAAACATAGAGTATTGTGGTAAGTTTTCGCGTGGAGTATTTTTGCCCACCGAAACTTTTGGTTTCTACATGCTTTTATTGTAGCATTTTGGCCCTGGGAGCCACGACTGGAATCACACTACTACTTCCGAGCAAAGTGTGAATGCCTGTAACTTTATTAGCTATATATGGTTAACACTTTCTTATTCATTTAGGGACAACAAATTACATTGTAAATTATCCAGAGACTGTCTCCTTATTCAGTTCCTTTTTAACATGATAAAGGGGAAGCAATCCCATTTGCCTTTTATACCAATTTTTCCTTACCATTTTCATAATTATATCCAATACTCCATGTGTCACACAAAGAAAGAATATGGATGTAACTATCAATTTTTTAATGGTGATAAAGAATATGTGTTTTAGAAATGAAATAATCAAAGCCATGTGGATTTGCCCTAACTAAGGTAAGAATTACTGTTTGATGTACACCACACCAAGAAAACAGAGTTGATGTATCCAAAATTTTCATTGGCGGTGGTGAATAATTATTTGATTTGGAATAACTGAAATGTTCTTAGGTTTGTGACTTTAACCTGAACTGAATGAAACCAAACATTATTGGCGTATTTCGTACCAAAGGAAAATATTATTCATCCATTATATTAATTGGTTTTGTATGTTTGCTTGCCTTGGAGAAAAATCCACATTGGGCTATCTACTGTGTCCACCGCGGGGAATAGATTCTGGATTTTAGCGTTGTAAGCCCGTAGACATACCGCTATTCCACCGGCGGACTTTTAACTGGTTTTCATTGAAACATACTATATTTTTATTAGAGCTTAAACGTTCATAAGCCTTTTAATTTTCACATAATATTTTTTCAATATTAAGTTTCTGTAAAAGTCATAATTTGTGTCCATAATAGTGTTGACGTTTATTGTTAGGCATATTCTGAAGCACGTAACAAAGCCATGAATAGTGTTGTATAATTTATTTCATGTTATGCTAAGTTTGTGACATGGGCAAGTTAGTGTTGAATATCTGTGGTGTTTGGTCCCCATAGTCAGGAGCAGTGGCAGGTGCTTGTAAAGCTATTAAGTGAGTTTTACTTACCAGTTAATGGATTCTATACTATAAGTTTCACACACATATCATTTCCCAATGAAGTCGGAGCTCTGCCATGGCAATCAGGTAATGGTCGAAAATCTCACATCCGTATAACATGGTGGCTATGCTCTTATGCCGGAGTTACCATTTTTAGGCAATGACCTGAAAGTGGAAAAAAGGTATTGGTTCCTTCAAAAACTTGAGTTAATCTGGAACATTCAAACTGGATAATGAGTGATTTATTTTAATATATATGTGTATATATATATATATAACAAGGTGCTATATAACAACTGGTACCTATTGATATTTGCCTTTTTTTGCCTATTTTTCAAGAAAGGATTTGATTGTGATCACGTAGGTCCTAACAGTTAAAACTTCATTGTTAAATGAATTTCCAACCTTCCAAGACATATCGTTTTCAATCAAATTTTTTCTACAAAACACCTAATGTTTGATCACTCTAGCAATATTTTTTTAGCCTGACAATCCTGCAATCTTACCACTGATGAAGATATTAGTTTCGTCTTCCACTATGGCAGCTTTCATTTCCACGAAGAAGAAAATGAAAACAAAAAGCTGGAATGATATTCACTGTCTCGTTGAAGGACGCTCAAAATGCAGACAAGGCAAGAGTGAAATCTGTGCATACTTTTGGAGGCACAACCACAGTATTCCGAGGCCGCAGTAAATGTTCGCAAAGTTGAATAATTAAAACACCTATGCCACCTTAGCCAAAAAAAAAATACTCAAAAAAGCTCTTTCATAAGACTGATAAAGAAGCCATCATATTAATGTATATGCTTTGTTTGTTTGTAGGTTTATAAGCATAGAGTTTCACAATTGGCTTTCTGTGTCAAAACCCAAGTTTTAGCCTGATAAGCCTTCAGACTTACTGCTGAGCCACTAGGGGTACAAAGTCTATGCAGCCTAAAAGGCAGTATCAGTCTCAACCTTTAGGATATACACCCAAATTCCTAAATATATGGTTGTAATTTGGAATCACATAGAATATTGTGCTAGAGACACCGCTGCCAATCTCTGGTTGTCAAGTGGGTTGGAACCTAGGCCCTATTCAAAAACGAAAATCGACAAATCAAATTCTCCAGAGAAGCAAGAAGTCCAGCAACTGAGAAACGAGTTCATCAAGTACAATAGATCAAAAACCAAGCCCGGGAAATTATTAAACAAAAAGGAAGAGTTGGGTTCTCTGTTGCTTTGGTTAGTCTAGTTTCTAACTTGTAAACACTACGATCCAAGCTAGATAAGTGTGGAAATTTTGTAAACACACGCACATACATATGCAATATTCTTGTGTAACTTGCAAGGTTTACCTATTATCCTCAAATTACCAATTTGTTTACACACTATTCGCCATGTAAGCTTCACACATTGCATCATATTTAGTAATTTTATGTTTTATGTTTTTTGGTCTTGCGGTACTTAGCAGTACTTAGTGCGATTAATTGCAGTGTTGATGGTCTTTGGTTACAATTTTTTGTATGACTCGTGTTGTTAGAGGCCTGTCTCGCAAGCATGTTGTTGCATAAATAGTTTAGAAAAATTGTAGTTAAAAAGCCAATGAGGTCCGTGCACCCCATCAGTAATTGTAAGGTTAAAAATGAGCTCTTAGGATATAACTTGCAAAAGAAAATTAACTTAAAATATAACTTATAAAAAGACTAGAGTATCTGTTAAAAACCTAAATTCAATCCGTTTCCAAGGAAAATTGCCGAATTTCACAGATCTTTGAATTATAATTTGTCTGATTTATCAAGATTTTCTAAAGAACTTTAAACGTATTAACTATTCGTTGCCATGCATGTCCCAGGTCCATAAACAAAAACTGTCCTCTTAAATCTATCATTTCCAACTTGGGTACTACTACATATTAATTATTCAGATGGTTAGCAAAACATTTAGACCATTTGGTAGTGCTTCTGTTTCCGGTTAATACATTTATCTCCTCATTTATATCTGCGTTGGTAACAATATGGTCACCAACTGTACTTCAAACAGAGATACGGAATGGCAATGGGAAATCCACTATCACAAATACTATTTAAGTTTTTCAAGGGATATTTTGAAACTGACTTACTTCCATTAACAGGTGCCCCCCAGTGGCACAGCGGTATGTCTGCGGACTTACAACGCTAGAATCCGGGTTTCGATACCCGTGGTGGGCAGAGCACAGATAGCCCTTTTGTAGCTTTGTGCATAATTAAAAACAAACCCTTAACAGGCATTAATAAAGTGAAAATTCCACGTTTGCGCCTTATAGATGATATTATCTTAGTTTAGATAAATAACAGATATGATTTTAATCTTTCTTTACAAAACCACAAAATTTAAAGTTGAGTGGGAATAAAATATTTCACTCTTTTTTCTTGGATGTACTTATGACTAGAATTAAATCAAAACATATTCTTTCTATGTACCGAAAACCCGCGAACTCTTTAAGAGCCTATAGAATATGTGATCCACTGTCATTAGAACAAGAAATTTATAGTATATGTACATTTAAAAGCCAGATCAATCTTTATCGAACATAATGAACGAAATAAAACAACAGAAGAATAAGAAAGAAGAAACTACTTAGTTTAAACTACAACACTAAGTTGAACCGATAGAGATTATAAAGAAAAATTCATTTATTTTCTCTTACAAGTATCATTATTCTATTAAAATTAATCTAACGCTACACAGGTTCCTACAAGTCAATAATAAACAAGGCATCTATATAATAATTACTTGTCAATTATATGAGAAATTTATTTTGGAATAAATATAAACACGGTAATCGCATAACATAAAATGAATATTACAAAAAAATTAAAATAATGCCAGTTTTCCTATGTATGAGAGATTTTGATCACCTTATAAATTAGAAATCATCAAGTCCAATCTACAGAACAGAAAATTGCATAAGTAGCATACAGAACATCAATGTTTCGTAGAATCATTTCAAACCCAACTGTTTTTTCATAATGTACATCCTATAGAAAATACGGGATCAAATTTTATCATATTATCTAAGCATTGAAGTGAACTTTTCTTTCCTTGTCAAGCACCTTCGACCTACATGGGCGCGTAAAAGTGCCGAAACTAGTACTTTGTATCAAAGTTCAAAAAAGTGGGAATTTTAGAAACTAAAAAAATTAGAAGATGAAATAATTTTATAGAAAACTTGCAAACAAATAAAAGTACGTGTCCTTGTATAAAGGGCTGAGTAAATTATATTCAATTATATTTTGAAGTCACGTGGCAACCACAACCGGTATCATCGCAATATCAGAGCTACATTTTTACATTGCTTCGCATTTTGTAGATAGTATGATGCTATCGAAGATTGATCACTTTTGGGAGGGTACGTAAGAACCCTTTCCGATGCAAAATATTGATACATTCTTATCATAAAGATGTGTTCAAATCAGGGATATAGAATTTACTGGACGAGGATAATCCTTATTCTTAATGGTATTGGAAAACAAAGGGGTATGGAACAGCTTGGGGTGCCAGGACCATCCAGAAAGAGACTTGCAATAATTCGCATCAGTAGTAAGCAAAGTACATCGTTTTCCAACAGGTGTGTAAGGACGTGATGAGATTCCAAGCTCGATTTACTATAGTGTCAAGGGCGCCCGCAGATAAAAAAAATTGGGGGGTCAAGTAACTCAAGTTTGAAAAAAATTATGAAATCGAAATAGTTTTCTTTTATGGAAGACCGGAAGTCGCCAGAATCCAGGGGGAATCAAGTGACCCCCTTGCCCTTTCCTGCGGGCGCCCATGTATAGTGTACAAAACCCTCTGTATTGATAGTCTTTTGACCAATGCCGGTTCAACTGGTATAAGAAAATAGATTCGCGATATTGAATGAATTTGGCAGGAACAAAATACTTTTACTATCATTTTTACAAAATTTTCTTTTGATACCTGCAAAAGAATGGGTGAATGTGATACGATGGGCCAAAACATCTTTCACGCTTGGTAAACTTAAAAACTCTTTATGTTTGTACGTAATGCGTACTCTAAAATATATAAACGTTTTTAATTTTGGGTTTGATTAAGTCAAACATTTAAATAATATTTTTATATTACGATATGGTAACGATAATAACGTAATAAATTATCAACAACACGTCCCATATATATGAAAAACGTGAGTGTGTTTACACATCACAGTTTTTGTTCATGTTAGTTTGTTGGTTACTCAGCATAAAGCTACGCAATGGACTCTCTGTGTATTCATTGCAGATATCGAAAATTTATTTTTAGCATGGTAAGTTCTCAAACCTACTGCTGAACCACCGTGGAGAAGGACGTTTGTTAATGTTTCTTAAAGAGTCCATAGTGATTAATTACAAAGATATAACTTCAAAATCAGTTGTTATAACTGAAGACCTGTTCTTACTGGAAAGTTCCCCAGTGGCACAACGGTATGTCTGCGGACTTACAACGCTAGAAACTGGGTTTGGATACCCGTGGTGAGCAGAGCACAGATAGCCATTGTGTAGCTTTATGCTTAATTCCAGACAGACAAACAAACAAACAATCTTACTGGAAAATTAAGTTACTGTCTTACGGCTCTTCAAGCTCGGCAACCATAGCGTAGATATTATTTATTTATTTATATTTAACATATTACTTGCAAATCAGAAACCCGGTCACAGTATATAGAAATTCTTCAAACTTAACCTTTAATAAGTCACTCTTTCTTGAGAGAGAATGCCGTAAAAGAATGCCTCACATATATATCACAGCTGTCACTGTTTATGTAATAACTTTAAGAAGTGTTCCAATAAATATTTCAGTTTTGTTATGGTTGTAGTTTCCGTAATTATAAAAATATCATGACTATAAATATAATAATGCGAGCTTTAATATTTTATCCATTCTCTTCTCTCTCACGTAATGCCCCCCAGTGGCACAGCGGTATGTCTGCGGACTTATAACGCTAAAATCCGGGTTTCGATACGCGTGGTGAGCAGAGCATAAATAGCCCATTGTGTTGCTTTGTGCTTAACTTCAAACAACAACAAAAAACTCTCACGTAATACAAGAACAACACACACAAATTATTGTTGTTAATTGGAAGAAAAGGAACAATGACGAGTGTTCGTAATTTGTAGCTTTTGAAATGTAGAGTAAAGGAATCTAATAGATCATTAGGAAATATATAACTTCCAGAAAAATCTCTTACTTAGAAAAACAAATTAAGTTATTTGTTTCACTTCTATATTCTGATAAGTGGTAATATGCTAAATGAGAAAGTGTACTGAAATAGATTTAAGGACATTATTAAACAATAATATAAAAACGTGGCCATGCACTATTGGCCCACCCATGCAGTCCACTAATGAAACGACCTGAAGTCGTTTTAACATTAACTGAAACTTTATTCATTTTCTTTAACAAAATTTCTACCTTAGTTTAGACGCAAAAATATATACAAATAAAACATTGGTGTGTTTGATACACTACTACAGCTGTGTTGCAGTAAATTTAATAAATACAGAAATGCATAGCTTACAGTGCGGGTTTTTAACTAATGACGAGCACAGTATAACTGACAAACCGTTCCTATAAATTAAAAATCCTTTGAGCCTGGAGTGATTAAAAATAATCTAATGTTATCATCTTATATAAGTTTACAGGACTGATGCAACTTACCTAACAAGGCGTAACTTGTATGTTTGTTTATTTTTTAATCGTCTCTTCTTACTCTACTGGATATCGAAATGAACAACTGTTACAAACTGTCTACTTAGTAGCATACAGAACATCAATATTTCGTAGAGTCATTTCAAACCCAACTGTTTTCTCATAACTATAGAAAATACGGGATCAAATTTTACCATATTATCTAAGCATTATTTGATAGAAAAGGTATCTAATTTTCAAGTGTATTTTCCAAGTAAATATTTTACATGTTACACAACAGGTTAAAAAACGAAGTAAAAACTCCTGTCAGATACAAACACTTGTGATAATGGCTGTTTTGATTGGTCTACAACTTCATAGGATAATAACGCTCGTTGCTCCTGTTGTTTCCTCATCTGAGTTACAGTTGCAGCCTCTTGATAGATTATTACTCAGTCGTGGATTCATGACTTCGCAACATATGTAGTGATGACATATTACTTTTTCACAGCCATTTGGGGACGGGGGGAGTGTATGTTAAAAGTGTTGAAATTATGTTAAATAATAGTTATCCAGGTTTGATATATGCATACATACATATATATATTAAAATAAATCACTCATTATCACGTTTGAATGTTCCAGATTAACTCAAGCTTCTGAAAGAACCAATACCTTTTTTACACTTTCAGCTCATTGCCTAAAAATGGCAACTCCGGCATAAGAACACGGCTACCATATGATTTGGATGTGAGATTTTCAAACTTGTTTTTAATCTGGTCATTTATTATGTTTCGCCCACTATAGCCCTTACTGCCTCTAGGCTAGAGTCTATATTCTAATAGACTAACGAAATTGTAGAATATATAATTAGCGCTAAAGTAGTATTATTCGCTGCTACACAGACACACACACATATATATAGATATATATGCCTTCAATATTTTTGTTTGTCTCTATTAATATCTGGCACTAGTAACATTTTCCATCCCTACGAACACCAGGTGCTAGTAAAGTTTATCACTTCGAACACCTGGCTTTCGTAACTTTTTTGTGTTGCTAGTAACAAATAAATAAAGTAGCATTTTCCCCGCTTTGTACGTGTGGTGCTAATTCAGCAGCAGTTTTCTACTGCTGAGTAAAATGTTTAGTATCAAAATAAATTCAGCGAAATGTTCTTTTTAATTTTGCTTTATCAATCCGAAGTGTACATCATACTCTCACAAGTGATAAGCCTCAGACCAAAGCCTTATTTCACAGTCCCAGTTATTCAAACTTAGTGACGTTTATCACAGAGCCTGGGTATTTACATACTTATTTTCAACATTTTATTGATGAAAAATATTTACTTTATATGTGGTTATATATATCTTGGCAATTGAGAAATTCATAATATTTTCTTAACGAAAAAGTAATCTAGGTAGAAATGCTGATAACGTCTTCGTAAGAAAACTTTATATAAGTGCATCAATATTCGGGTAGGGACGGGGAGTAGAAAAAATATTAACGCATTGTTGATTCACGAAAAATAAATAAGTAATCGGCTGCTGAGTAAGACTTTGAAGGATATTTAGATACTATACTGAATACGTTTTCAAGGTGTGACGCTAGGTAACAACTTAAAGTAAACAAGATTGAAGTTAGAGCCTCGTTTGCAAATATTTAGCGAAGAAAGTTAGTCCTGCATAGATTTTGTGCTTATGAGACGATGAAACATTAACACAGAAAATAACTTGAAATTTTCGAGAAATTATGTTACTCGTTCTCATGGGTAAGTTATATATAAAAACTAATGTTTTCAAAAACAAAAAGAGGACAAAAATGTTTTATTGAAATATATATATATATATATTGTTGCTGTTGTTTTTTCTACCATGAAAAGTTAAAACAAACTTTAGTTGAACTGTTGATTTTTCATATTTTTCAAAAATTATTTAAGTGTACAACTCATTATATTTATCTTTATTCGAGACATCACGAAATCAGTACTTTTTTTTTTTAGACGTCTATATTTTCATCTGACATTTCCTTAAGTAAAACTTTTAAATTTCGAAATTAATTTCGTATTGCTTTTAACTAAGTGGTATTGTACATTATTTTCTGTATATCTCACCCATTATTAGTACCTTCCGACGGAAAAAAGTACTTGTCATATTTTAAACATTATGAGTATTTCATTTTAAAAAGTTGCATAAAATAACACAATATTTTAAATAACACAATATTTTGATGGTATTTTTCAATATGATCGATTATTTTTCTTCTCTTTTTAACTAATCAAAATTCAGGTATTCTACCAGACAATGTTATTTTCAAGGTCTGCCACACAAAAAATAGCAGAAAAATCGAACCCCTGATTTTGGCGTAAAATTATATAGTAGACCCACCGGGAGACAGCTTTCAAAGTAAGTTTTAGCATTAAATATTGCATTTTTAGGTATTCACAATGTGCTACCAGTGCAATTTCGAAAGAGCTTCATTCATTTCCATGGCTACAATTCACACATCAATATTTATCGTGACATCAGTGTCCACTTTGATTTTAGTTATACCAAATTTAAATTTCTGCGTATAGATTATTATGTTTGGGGCCTTATTCAATAACTACAAACACTATTTAATTACATGAAAATACCTGTGAAACTTACAGATACGTATTAGGAGCACAGCTTGACTTACCCATAATATAAGACAAGGTTCTCTGTTACAGTTGCTGAGCAGACAGTACAGAGTCGTAACACCACGTATTTAACTTCATCTTTATTTTCCAAAACTGACCGCTAATGTGTATATTTATTATACATAGTTAATCCAATAAAATTTAAGATTTTTACTTTAACTTCAAAGCCAATATTATTTGATTATCAGCGAAATCAGTTTCATTATGTCGACGAATTAATACAATGTTAGACTTATTTTTATAATGAAAATAGCCTTTAATAACAATTTTATAAAGGTTAAGCTGTATATATAATTTTATACCTTGTATTTTTCTAAGTAAGGATACTATATTTATGTGTTAGAAGTTTAATGATACAAGGTTATTTAACCTCACATTATAAAACTTAAGTCCTTTGAAAGTTTACAATTTATAGCAAAACTTGAAGCCAGAAGTCGACATTTCAATGAGTTACGCAAATCAACACTCAAGTACAGACGGAACAACTGTAGATCCTTAGTTTTAGAAGTTTAAGTGCACTTAGTAATGTAAATAGTGCACCTCCAAATACTATATCTAAACCAATTTCAATCCAGTTCTTCCTTAAATACAACAGGAGAAGAAACTAACGACTTGGCCAATTTACGTAAAGGGAGTGAACGAAAAATCCATGCATTATAGTGTTGTTGTAAGCCCGTGTTATTCTTTTAGTGTTTTTTATATCACACGCATGCGCATTGTGGTCAATGGGACAAGAGATGGACAGGGTGGGATTTGGTGGCGTACCAACAAAATTGCTTCTTTATGCTATTTGAACTTCGTTCCTCGTGCCCCAATTGAACTTATACTATACAATCCAGATGTTTTTGTATAGTTCTGAAATTGGTTTAACTTTTACACCCAGCTATATTCCTATTTTGTTGTTTTTAAATTGCTTCATGCTAATTTGTTTGTCATCCATATGTTTTATTTCGTTTTGTGTGTCTACGAAAATCATGTCATAATCTTGTTTACCAGAAGCGTTAGAATCTGGAAATAAATGTAAAACACAGGTTACACATTCCGCGCCATCTATTTGATGCTAAGAAAAACATATGTCGTCTGCAATAAATCAATCCCTCTCTCCCACATAAAACGATCATGGACTAATATAACAATCCTTCCTGAAAACAAGACCCATAGTTATGAAAAAATTATTGTATAACAAACAAGTACTACAAAAAAAATATTCAGCACAAATATCAAACAACCCGAGGATCAAGTGCAAGAAAGGACTGTTTATTTGTCTGTTTGTTTGAAGTTCAGCACAAAGCTACACAATGAGCTATCTGTGCTCTGCCCACCACGGGTAAGAAAGGAATAATGTTTATATCACAGTGATTACAACCCATATGTAAAGCTTCTTACTATCGGTTTAATGATAATTATTTCTTTATATATTTTGGACAATGTTTCAAAGTCTGATAATCAAGACAAGCAACGTTTTCCCCGCATCAGGCTCTTCGAATTTCGAAAAAAAATATTAATAATCATAATTTACCATTAACTGATAAATAAATTAATGACAAAACTTGTGAACACGCCTTCTAATCTCAATGAATTTTAGGACTAACATTATTTAGTATTTAAGGGCAATATGAGAAAATGTCGGATATTCGCGCAAGACCGTACTAGAGTATTATAGTGAAAATACCACTCACCGCCAACTCTCGAATTAGTCTAATTAAATAGAGGGATTTGGCCCCAAAGAACGGAGTGCGTTTTTGCGGCAGCAAGATGCGAACAGCAAACCTTCGAATTCACAATCCATCACGCTAATCATTATGCAACGTCCAGTCCTAGAAGGATGGTGTGAAATTGGGTTTTGTTAATACATGAAATCCTCATTCCATAGTCAACATGAAAAATAATAATATTAGGTCGTCAAGAAATTAATGTCGCGTTTTGTAACACTTTCATTAACCACCACCCCGAAAAAGTACATCACGTATAATAGTTAAACGAACCACCTAAACGTCCCGTTAATGTAGCCTATATAATGCCTAAAGTTTAGTATACTCTAATTCCTTATAATGACGGCACACGACGAAACACATATTCGGCATGTAATGCTGTTTGAATACAAGAATGGAAATAAGAAGTTCATGTAAATGTTTTGAACGTTCGTCAACGATGGATCAGCAAATTTCGTTTAGGTGACTTTAGCCTTAAAAACTGTGATGGCAGGAGCCGACATGTTGGAATTTACATTGATGCT
>NW_013665904.1:709725-713047 GCF_000517525.1 Limulus polyphemus
CATATTCTTCAGATATGGCACCATCAGATTACCAACTTTTTCATTCCTGCAACATCATCTTAATGGGAAGACGTAAGCAAATGTGGAAGGTGTTAAAGAGGACATCGACATGTTTGTTGCTTCAAAGCCAAGTGATGTCTTTAATCAGGGCATTAACAACCTGGTTGTAAGATGGAAAAACATCATTGATAAGAATGGAGACTTTTTCATTTAATAAATGTTTTGTTTTGATATACAAGTTGTTCGAGTTTTTTCATCTAAAAAATAGCGACATTAATTTCTTTACAACCTAATAATTACCAGAAGAAGTTAGCATAACTATCTGTGAATGTACAATGATGATCATAGCTAAGGTTATTCGTTTCATTCTGCCGTTCACCGATTCTTCATTTCCGCCTGAACTAATCATTATCAAACTTTTTCGCCATGCGGTCTGATTCACATCATCCAATTAGACTTACATGCACAGCTGATTTTGTAACAACCTGACTTCTGAATGTCGAAGTAAAAAATCGAGAAACATGACAGTGAAGCGATGATATTTTTAGAAAAACAAAAATCATTCATTTCAGTTTAGCCCACAAGAGGAAGTGGCCATACACAGTCATGAACGTCCATAAAACGTTCACTGTGTTATTCATTGAATATTTAATTTTAAATGTGTTTCGTTTGACCTATTGAGAAAAATATCCAAGCTTGATGATAGCTTTTCCTCGTTTTTTGTTTTAGGTTAAATCATAGCGACACCTAACATTTTCATTTTGGCGCATTTTAAACAACAATGCATTTACGCATGAATAAAGCTATGGTAGAGATGCAGAATATAACGACTGAACAATTGGAATTATTTTATCTTAAACTTTCATTTTCATTAACCAGAACTTGTTCATAACGGTTTTTAAATATTCTACAGTAATTTCTGTACGCTGAATCCGCAAAATGATATCCATTTTTTTTTCACCACGTCCAGATTTTTCCTAAAACGTCATATGTACTTTTACATACATGAATCTTTTTCATTGAAATCGAGTCACACTTTGTTATGTTTAAGATATTGACAACCACTGGCTATATATTTCTCTAGACCAATCGCGATGTGAGAGTCTTGTCGATCGTTCTAAAACCCACCACTAGCATATAAACGGCTAACAGATATAACGAGTCATTTCTGGGTAGTATTTGTTTGTGTAAGCACGCCGACATTATTTTATTATTTTCAATATTATCTTTTCGTCGCTATGGCAACAAGAAGTTGTGTAAATGATCCAAACATATTCTTTTGTATTTGTGGTAAACTTGATCTATGCAAGTTTTATTTTCTTCCCGATTTATAAAAAATCCTTACGTGATAGAAAAAGATGAATGCTATTTTCGAAACTTGCATAGCTGAAATATGGAAAATACGTTATTAAAACCAAAACAACTTTTATGAAGTTTAAATTCACAGGCCTGTGTAATTTGACAACTCCTATTTTCGGTGGTGTCACACTAGCTTCGTGACGCCAAACAGTGTCAAAATTTAGTTTTGTTACGTGACGTACAATCACAACTTTTTATAGGTTGCAGTTGTCACGACTTACTGATTTACGTATTGTAAATAGTTTTAATATGACGATCTCAATCCTATAATAGAGGGAGATACCTAAAACGCCAATCCTCTAACTTGCCATTACATCCCCAGTTTTGCTTCAGCCCAGATCAATCCATTTGTAAGTTTAATGATCAGCCTTTAAGTTTAAGTACTAGTTTTACTTATAATACGTTACTTTTACCGAATCCACTTAAATATCTAAAGGAGTTACATTTTCAATCTTGAAACATTCTATGAAGTGTTCCAAATATATTTATTACATGTTGAAAACTTTAAACCAAATGTATTTAACTAACTCGAAAACCAAATAATACAAGCTTTGTTAATCGTCATCCCATTCAAACATGCAACTTATGCTACAGTTGTGTACCAGGCGAAGAGAACATTTTATATACATCTATATATGTTACGAAAATATACCTACGTTAATGATCTTCTTATCCTTGACCTAATTCTTCCTTCGCAATTCACGTGAGGTGCTAATCCCCTAAATTTGTTGAATCTCATAGGCTCGAAGAAAAATGAGGATTGTTAGATCGTACAAAATACTTTATGAGACTACCCAGCCATTAGATACAAACCTGGAATGGTCATACAAAATTTATATCCTGTTAGCTATTCACCCTTGTTATCGAGTGTTATGAGCTGCACAAGTTTATTATCTCTTTCAAAAGTACAAGCCCCAATAAAAGGAAACCATAAGAAA
This sequence comes from Limulus polyphemus, assembly GCF_000517525.1. Taxonomy (NCBI): domain Eukaryota; kingdom Metazoa; phylum Arthropoda; class Merostomata; order Xiphosura; family Limulidae; genus Limulus; species Limulus polyphemus. Next base: position 712,023 of record NW_013665904.1, read on the forward strand.
GAAATACGCGGTGTAATAAGCTTGAAAACACAGTTTCTGATAAAAATTTATGTTGCTACATTATGATGATAGGATTACTACTGTTTATCTAAGAAAAGTTTAGAACTCAATGGGGATTCATTATATTGTAATTCATCAAAAGCTAGATGGCACAACAAAAAGATACTGCCGAGTCTTTCTGTTCTCGTGTGATTAGAATTGTTGTAAATACTAAAATACTGCTTTAAAGAATTTATTTCATGTAAATGACATATTTAAAAAATGTTAAAACGCACAAACGTTTTTTATACGAATTACACATGTAAATAAGATACAAAAATAGCAACGATAAAAATATGCTGACATTAACTGTTGTGGTTGGAAAATATATAATGGAAAATGTTTAACATCCCTGTTATGGTTACTTGAAGGGTTACTCACATGTAATCCACATAAATACTATATTTTAAAATCTACATGTAAGTAATTATTCTTTTTTACAATAAATTAGAATAGTATAAAAATTTTCCATGAACAAATATCTGATCTTTGTTAGTGATATGTTTGGAGGAACTGCAAAGAAGGGTTTATAAAAAACAACTTAAAATATATACTTCTCAGCTTTTCCACATATAACATTAAATCTTAAACTTTAAGTACCTTTACATTATTCAAAAGCACTGTTCTTCTTCTTTATACGTTTTTCTTTTGGCATATGGATCAAATTATCATCAAACAAGGATGTTCGAAAGTTATTTGGACACAACTAATTTGATGTTAATCTTATATCAGAATTTATTTTTAACTGTGAATGTAACAAGATTACCAGTAAATTTGCCATGGATGGCTACAACAGAGCTAAATATAAATACACAACTGTTTATCACCACATATTGCAAGAGCTATTCTCTTGAGAATAGGGCCTAGGCAGTGGTGGGATTCAGCCGGTTCACACGAACCTGTTCTTAGAATTTAATGACCTCCACGAACCGGTTGTTAACAATCGTATTGTTACGTCTCCGTGTGTTCATTAATTTTCCGTAACT
>NW_013665904.1:713988-717763 GCF_000517525.1 Limulus polyphemus
TGTGTGTGTGGGGGGGGGGGGCTTTCTGGCCCTTCCTTTTTTTTAATATCTAATACTTTTACATGAGAGAACCTGTTGTTAAAATATTTGAATCCCACCACTGGGCCTAGGTGATGGACAAAATCTGGTATATGGAGTTTTCTCAACTGACTTCATTTCTTTCTATTGAGAACAAGAAAATCAATATAATGTAAAATTTATAAGTATTCACATAAAGGAAAACTAGCACTCTCCCAATTGTTGTTGTAAGAGTAATTCATACTTATGATAACTGAATCTATACTTCAAGATCAATTATAATAGGTAATTTGAGAATGGTGAACTACAAAAGTCATACAAGACTAATAATTTATTTGATTTTTAGAAGAATATAAAAGGAAGGCTGAAAAATATAGCACCTATTTTGGGCACCATGAAAGATTCCCAAGCAGTTATTTTCACAGTTTTATGCAATCATATAGGGGATAAGTAGGTTTATTAAAACAAGAATCAGGTGCACAAGACTCGAGAGTGTTAAGAGCTTCATTAGTTTGTTGAATGTGTTATTCGCTTTATTTATTTTTTCTGAGATGTCTAAAAAATTTTATAGTTGGGTGAAACAAAAAGTTTAAAAACACGCTCAGCTTTTATTCCCAGAGTATTAGAAGAAAATAACAGAGCTCTTAAATACTTTGTGAAACAATCCATGTATTTTTGTGAAAACATCTCTTCCCATTGTATAATTCACTCATGTAAAGATAAAATATTTCTTAAACTTCCAATTTGTTGGTCACTACTTTATCTAAATTACAACCTTAAAGTTAAAATTGAATTATTGTCAGCCAAGCATCAAATGTTTCTAAGTTACTTTATAACACTTTAAATGGTTTTCACTAACATTCAATACATGAGAACTTCTACAGTATTAAGTTGTACATCTAGCAGCTGATGATGGATAAAATATCTTCTTAAGAAGTTCATAAGAAGCATTAATAATCCCCCAGGAGATTAAGGCTCTTGTATAGTTGATATGAACCCCATAAAACATGTTCTTTATCCTATAACCCCGTTCTACATAAGTTAAATGAAGGGCCTCAGAGAAGCTCAGAAAACGAGTTCCGTACTGAACTTGCATTTTTGTTTTGACAACATTCACAGGGTAAAAAATAGTACTGATTATGGCACCAACAACAGCCCCACTCACAAAGTCAATTATAAGATGCCCCAACCATGAATTACTGGTTGGCAATGTTTCTTTGACTTTTCCTCGCAAAGAAAAGAACATAATATTGCTTGGTCCATTTCTCATAAGAATTGCAGTCAATCCTCGAAAATATTCTTTGGTCCCAAATTTCCTTAGTTCTCTAAATGCATGAAAGGTATTATGGAACTGTTTATGGTAGTTTCGATCTTGCAAGAGTGTCTGAATTCGCTCAAAGGGCATAAGTATTGCTTCTGTTGTCCCTGCTAATACTGATGATATACTTAAGCAGAGGAAAGGAGAAATAGAAGGGAATTGTTTCTGCAAAAAGTTACTGTATTCATTGTAAGTTCCAAACATTATGGACACAGACACAGTTTTTTGAATAAGGGGAGGCAAACAACCTCGATACAGGCGATGTAGTCCATCTTGTCTTAACTGATGAATAGCGTCATATAGGTGTACTCCATCTCTCATCTGCCGGAAGATGACCTTATGAATAGGGAAAGTAACACTGATATTGATGAAAGCTGCTCCCCATCCACATGTGTATTCTTGCAGATTCCTTGTTGTCTTAGGTTTACATTGGCTACTGCTTTCCAATATAGAAGTTTTAGAAAATTGATGGTTGGTATTTGTGGTAACAGGCCGAGATATTTCAACCATAGCCGAAAGTCTAGTTTTTCATTTCTAGAAGAACAAGAAAAAAAAAAGATAGTTATCTGGAAATAAGAAGCTAAAGTTACATTTCATGCATAATTTTCATCACTGAAAATTATTCAGTAATATGAATTATAAAATATCAATCATAAAATTAAACTACTTACTCAAATAAACACAATTTTTTAATGATTATATATAAATGTTTCTATTTTCATTCTAGTATTTCCTTAAAGGTGACTGTGATGGAACAAATCAACTGGTCTGATGGTTAGCAAATTATAGCTTGCACGGCTTGGCTTACGGAGGTATTGAAATTATCTTGTGATGTAAATCATAATATGCTTTTGTTCTATGTGTGTTTGAGTTTAAGTTTTGGAGTTTCATCAATTACAAAAACAAATTTTTTGTGACGTTTTTTATATATTTTTCCCAGATCCAATTTAAAAAAAAAGACTTCCATAAAATAAGCACAATAAAAAAAAACATTAAGTAACCCTAATTATTGTGCATTAATGGGCTACTTTGTGGCTTACCCATACTGAATTTTATGCTGTTTCTCTTCTCCAAAAATGTAATCAACATTCAACCAAATTTAGAAAGAAAGAAAAAAAAAAAAAAGGTGTGACATACACTAATCACATGCACATCAAATTGATGAAGGGCAAAGGCTAGCAAGAGTGAAATATGTCTTCTGTGAGAGGAACTTCAATGTGTAAAGAACAAGCACAAAATTACAATTCAGAACTTCATTATATGATGGTCATGATATATGAAATAATGTTAACAGCTAACTCCAAGCCTAGGAGGGTACAGAAAAAGCCTTGCTCCAGATAGTAAATGAACAGCCTAGGCCAGCACAATAACATTGCAGTCTCAACTCAACAAACAGTAAACAAAAGAACTGTTGGGTTGATGGTTAAGGGGGGGGGGGGGGGTTCTATTCAATGCTATAGCAATACACAAAGTAGTTTGAGATGAAAATCCAGCCACTCTACCTATCAATAAAGCAGAGAGAGAGAAAGACAGAATTGCCAAATGTGAAAGCATAACTTGGAAGCATCTAGATAAAAAACTGATTTGAGTTATTGAAGAAGACATCTTCAAAGTAAAAGCCTCTCTGAAAGTAGTGGCCATGGCATCTGTAAAAAAAGAAACTATGGCAAAGCTCACAAAGAGTATAAGAGATAAAATTAAAAAAAAAGCATCATAAATTTAAGAAATTTAAATTGACCGGTATGACAGGAGATTTAGAAGATTATAGTAAATCTATAAAGTAGGTGAAACAGGAAATTAGGACTTCAAAAAGGATGTATGAGAAAAGGTTGGCTGAAAATGTAAGAACTAACAGTAAGGATTTCTTTAAATACATTAAGGGTAAACAAAATGTTAGGATGGGGTAGAACCCTCAAGGGATGATAAAGAAAGGCTCGTATCTGATGATTAGAAAATGGCCAAGTTATTAAATTTTGCTTTCTTTTGTTTTTACTAACCAATATTCAAGCAGTATTCCACATCTTGAACAATTGATAGATGAAAACAAGATCGAACAAGATGATTACATTAATGCTAAGCTGGTTAAGAAACATTGAAACGTTTAAAGAACGATAAGGTTCCTGGGCCAGATAATATTTCCCCAAAGGTTTTGAAATAGGTTAAAGATTGGATATGTGAGCTTCTTGCTACTATTTTTTGTCAGTCCTTGATAAATGGGGAGGTACCAGAAGACTGCAGTTACCTAATGTAACTCCGCTTTTCGAGAGAGGTGATAAAAATTGTGCCAGTAATTATAGACACATTAGTCTTACATCAGTTGTGGGAAAAGTTTTGGAAAGTCTGATAAAAAAATGCTTTGCAGTCATTTAACAAAGTTTAGAATTTTATTGGATATCAACATGGTTTCACTAAGGGAAAATCTTGCCATACAAATATTTT
>NW_013665904.1:717941-720134 GCF_000517525.1 Limulus polyphemus
ACTGCTTATGTAGATGGGGGTAAGGGTGTAGATTTGGTGTATCTAGATTTTCAGAAAGCATTTGATAAGGTGCCACATGAAATGCTTGTAAAAAAAAATTATCTCTATAGGTATAGGGGATAAGTTAGCAAATTGGACAAAAAAGTGGCTAGATGGAAAAAAGCAGAGGGTTGTTACAAATGGAGTTCAGTCAAACTGGATTAATGTCACAAGTGGGGTACCTCAGGGCTCAGTCTTAGGACCTTTGCTCTTTCTGATTTACATCAATGACATAGATAAAGAAATAGTCAATAAATTACTTAAATTTGCAGATGATATCAAGGTCTTAGGTGTTGCCAGCTGTGAAGAAGATGCTGTTGATTTACAAAAGGATTTAGATCATTTAGTGAGTTGGGCAAATAAATGGCAGATGGGTTTTAATTATAATAAATGCACAAGAATGCATGTGAGTTATCATTATTTGAATTATAAGTATAACTTGGATGGGAATAACCTTAACAGTGTTATGAAGAAAAGAGATCTTAGTGTAACAGTTGATCAGTCTATAAAGCCATCCAAGTAGTGTGCTGTTGCTAGAGGTAGGGCAAATAGGCTTTTAGGTTGTATCTACAGAAATATTGAATACAAGTCTTAGAGAGGATGTAATTTCATTGTACAGGTCACTGGTTAGGCCTCATTTGGAATATTGTGTTCAGTCTTAGGCTCCTTACCTTAGGAAATGCATTGAATTGTTGGAAAGGGTTCAGAGAAAGGTTACTAGGATTGGGATAGAGGAGTTGTCATATGAGGAGAGGTTGAAATCTCTCAAATTGTTTCCTTCTAAATAAAAGAAGAGTTGGGGGGGATCTGATTGAAGTGTTTAAGATTGTAAAGGGTATTGATACATCATTATTTTTCATATTTAACAGTGACAATAGAAGGACTAGGGGTCACAAATATACATTTTGGCAGGGTAGGAGTCATCTTCTGCTATGAAAGTTTCATTTTTCTAAGAGGGTGGTTGGCCTTGGATTGGGTTGCCTTTGGATGTTGTAGAAGCAGCAAATTTACGGGAGTTTAAGAAAAAGCTTGATAAGTATATGAATGATAAGGGCTGGCTTTAAGATTTTTTTTTAATAGTTTTAATTTAATTTAGAGGATGGAACAGCTGAGATGGACCAATAGGTCCCATGTTGTCCCAAAACATTATGTTATGTTAATTAAGTTTACAATTAAGAATAACCATTTACTTTAGGATTTAAAATTAATACAGGTTTATGCTGATATGTAAGTTAGATATATTTATTCTAATATGATTTAATAAGCATTTCAATGGAATTGCTTTTAAATTATGTGGTACAAAAACATCATCTGTAAAACATGTTAACACAGCCATTGATTAATGTAACATTTGAGTGAGTAAAGAGCTGTTTAATTTTTTTATTTTGTCTTTCTAAAAAACAGCAGACCAGTTACATCAAGTTCCTTGTATACTAAAGCACTATTACATTGAATTGCAGAAATCTCATGAATGCTTTTTTAACTCTGTATATGTACTCGTGTGAACTTCTTTACTCTTTAATAAACTGGAAGAAAACATTACTGTAATGTTGTCTCACTTTAAGAACAGTTTTGGCAGAGTACAAGCTTTGAATCTTCAATAGTATGTGTCTGCCTAAACCCTTTAAAAAATTGTGATGAGGATTTTAATCTCTATGCTGAGGCTTTCATCTGGTCAGTGTGAAGTTTGTGTTTATATGCTGTCAACATTAAGACATATATCATATTGTCAGTGTTGTATTTTCTGAAAGCTTTCTAACAACAGCAAAACACCAACCATGTGAAGAAAACATAAGAACGTTAGTTACAAGACTTTCTTTTCCTGTGGAAATTCACATACATTAGACAAACTGGTAGAATTACTGGTCTCAAATATCTAAGTATCAAGAAGCCAATAGAATGCTACATCCTGAACTAACACAACTACAATAGTGGCCATACATGTGCCATCAATATGAGGCAACAAAGTTTTAGCATAGCTCTGCACTGGAAAACAAGAAAAGTTAAAAAATGTTTTATATGAAAACTCATCATCTGATCTTTAACCCAGATTACAGACCAAACTTCAATAAAATATTGTTACGTCTCTGGTCGTTAGTTAATTTCCCATATAATTTCTTTCCGATGAAACTTTAGCGACACGAGTCATTTCTT
>NW_013665904.1:720144-727930 GCF_000517525.1 Limulus polyphemus
CTGGTTTATTCTTTCTGAATACAACTTTGCAATACATTTGATTTCCACAGTCATGCTATAACAAACGCTAAAATTCACAACGAATGACTCACGTGCTCGACCCAACTGTCCGTCTCTATCTCTGTCTGCAATTCAACTACATTGTTGCCATCAGTTCTTGGCGCTCTTATATGCAAGAATACCGTACATCTAGTAACCTCTCGAGACTTCAGGAAGGGACATGAACGTTCTCGAAGCGCATGACGTGTTACTAGTGTCACGTGACCTCCTCTGTCATAACAATATCAATGTCTGTACCATACGAGAAACAATACCTAGAGCTCTTTTATAACATGACCTACCTTTCACATGCTACTGAACCAAGTCCTAAAACTCAAAACACCTACTCAAAAGACCACGCTACATGTCTTCAGGCTGTTCAAATAAACATGCATCAAGGAAATCATAGTGATCTGATGAAGGGTTTAGCAGGGACATAAACATGGCATCCATCTCAAGAATCCAGATAGTTGTAATACATTTAAGATTCAACTGTAGTATTTCTATTATGTGCACATAAATTATGCAATATATATTTATCTACAGGTTATAATGTTACTAGAGAAAAACACATATAGTTAGTTATTGTGCACAATTCAAATGATTTTTGGACATTCCCCAAAATAAACCTTAGAATAAATAGTGCTGCTGCATTTTTAGTGCATATAACAAGTTTATATGTAAATTGCCAACCTTTTAAAACATTACACTCCTTATAAGAGGTATCATTTACCTTGCTTACACACAACTTACTATAGCATGTAAACAAGAGCTAACCTTTTATTTTGGAAACATTACATACAGTGCAACTACATCTGAAAAAAAAAGGAAGATAATTAAAATAAAAACCTTTGGTATGAGAATACAAAAACCATGCATCATTTCAGTATCCAATCTCTACTCTCTCTCCCTCTCTAGCATGTATTATTTTTCCAGTTATAAGAGGACAAATTACATATACTATTCCAAATGGGGCCTCACTAATCTTATTCTGCTTTTAAATTTAAATGTCTCATAAATACAGTATATCTCAGAACTAAGTTTTTTTCACACTAATAAATCTGAGCTGATGAAGAATTTTTGCTCTTTTCCCATATAATATAAAAAACACTTCTCCTCTAACACAAAATCATTTACATAAATATAAACCAATAGGCAGAGGTTTTTACTTTATTAGTAGTTGGTATTATATTTTCCCATCTTTCTATTTAGAAAAAATGCCTTTAGTTATGGAATGCAAAATGTTGGTAGGGATACATTACGGTACATTCCTTTTCAGCTAACTTGATCAAACTTATGCAAATGTAGACTTCATTGAGATTTTGTCCATCATATTTCACATAAAATGTGTTTTTTACATTTTCTGGCCGTCAGCTTTCCTAAGATTGTGAACATGACTTTTCAACTTCACAACTGGATTGTATAAAAAATCAAAGGTATTAATATCTAGGGTACTAGGTATTTTTGTATGGTTTTGTGTATTCATCCTTACCTTGTTTTTATACTTTGTGGCATTGCCATCCCTACATCATACTTAAATTCTGTAAACAAATTATTTAATTAATTGTTTCCCCTCTTTTTTTTTTTTAAACGATTTCACTGAAGCAGGTTGGTAAGTGAAGATTTGTTTTATTTTTATAATTCAATGGTAATATATATTGTTAATACCATATCAGTTTCTCTAATTTTATATTACATTGTGGGCCAGTGAAGTTGGAATATTCTTCCAGCACAAGTACCCCAGAGCATGGCATGGTTTGACGTTAAAGGACATTTAAAAAAACAATGTATAATGGCACAAATTGGGTTTCAATACCCATGATAGGCGGAACACAGATGGCCCATTGTGTAGTGTTGTACTTAACAAAAAACAAACTTAATGGAAATATTTAAATTACCTGAACAGTTGGAATAATCAAACACAGTACTAAACTGAAACTTAACTTTGATTAGTTGATTATTTTCATGAGTTATGACACTAATCCATAATGGCAATATTTCATTTGCTAGATAATTGGAATAACTAAAAACAATAATAACCTAGCTATTTACCTTGAGTAGTTGATTATTTTTGTGATGTTACTTGATCTAATCATAATTTTGTGTACTGAATAGTTGGAAAGATCAAAAACAGTAATATTTAGAAACATTAGCTGATTACTTTCATGACATTATTCGATTTCATGATAACTTCAATTAATTATTTTATGTGACACTACTCAATGCTCATTGGTAATCAGTTATGCTAATTGCAAGGCTCTAATACTGAGTTTTGCCAGACCTGTCTTAAAACATTTTTTTTTTTCTGACAGAAAAATATACTAAAGGAAAACTTAGATGTCTATAATGATTGCTGGTTATGTCGCTACAGATCATATATGACACATCACTTTTTATCTCTCATATGTAAATAATGTTGTGTCCTGAAGCAAAGCAGAAAATATAAAGTCATGTATTTTTGACAGACATTGCTTGCAGGAAAATTTACCGTGTTGATATCTGTACTAGTCAGAGATGATGAAAAACTTTTAATGCAAATACTTATAAGTATAATAATTCTTTCAGGTGAATTGACGGTTTTTTTATGTATCTTAGTAGAAATAATTTGTTTCACGGTAATGGTAACTATTAGAACTGGTGTATTTCATTTCAAAACAAAAGTTTTCTAAAGCTTAAATAAACATGTTATTTTATGCTAAACCACACCAGTACTTCATAAATACACAAGTCTGATACAGCCACATTTTGTTGAAAATCTTTGGGTCTGTTTAGAAATACAGTGAATATATCAATGAATCAACTAGGAATAAAATAGTGAGTGCTAAAACATAATCCCTCGTCTGCTTTAATACTATACTTTCTCATTACATTTTAAAACTACAAAGAAAACTGTCTAACATTTAGGTCTAAATTAAAGTCTAACTAACTGCTTGAATTTAACATAAGAATTTCACAGATTTTCATTAATTGCTTAAACAATTGTAATTCAATCATGATAATCAACTAACATTGTAACATTTTAACATGTTACATTCAAAGAACACTTAGCAGACAAAGAAAAGTTATATATTATTATTTTACTTAACATTTAACTGTGAATTAGGGCCAGCCATTTTTGGGACTGTCAAAAAATGGATGGAATTAGTCACCAGAAAAAGAATCCTCATATGTTTTATAATTTTTATGTAAAGCTACACATTTGCAGCAATAGGTCATGAGCCACGAGCCCTCAGATTCAAAGTGCAAGTGAGCTAACCACAACATCTAGACCAGCCCGAGAATTTCCCAATTTTGACTCAGTGAAAAAAATAAACAAAAAGCATTGGAAAAATTTATTTCTTAGAGAGAAACAATCAACTCAACAACTATCTAGCATGTTAATCTTGTTTATCTTTAACAAGTTTGATGAACAAAACTTTCTGTTACCATCTAAATTTATCATTTTACCTACAACAAAATATGCAGTTAATAATGTAGTTCCACTTAAATATATATATGGTAAATATTATGAATATAATAACAGAATGCCTAACAAACTACGTATATGATGTGATTCAAATTGTCAGCACCTCGTTTTCAGTCCTGTGTACACTATCATTTAACACCATTAAACAGTGCATTATGAGTGACATTAAAAAACAATGACAAACTGGTTGACCACACTATCATTCTTAACTGGTATTTTTTGAATGTTATTCTTGGTTTTACAGTTTTGAAAGATAGTCTGGACAGACCTTAAAACAGTGCACACCACATCCCTGACAAATAGTACATTCTGTAGTTGTTATACTTAGCTATGGTGTAACACGTTAGGATGGTGCTACATGCACATTTATTGTAGCTTTCATGTGTTATATAACCACTTGCTACATACTGCATTGATATTAAAAAGAAACCTTAGGAATTAAATGATATGCTCAGTAGTCTTGCTCTGGAAGTTTAATCCTGACAAACTAAATTGACCAAAATCTTAAAAATTATTAGAATTAACTATACCAATAACAAATTATTCAATTTTTACATCACTAGTTCTAACAGTCATTATTGTCTAGCATTAATTAAATATTGTTAGCTTTTGTTACTGGATTTTGCAGTTTTTGATTTCAAAAATTTACCTGTAATTCGTGTTCAAACATAATAATTTCATACACTGGATAATGCATTTATACAGAGCTATAAATAAATGTTTTTGTTTCTTTGAGATGAGAGATAACACAGAATTTGGCATCCAGTGAAATGTAAGTATATAAACAGTTTAGTTAAAACCAGTGAAACTATTTCAGGTAGCTTCAAACATATTCATTCGTTAAGTGCCACCATAAAATACCTCTTTTAATGTGACAGTCTAATGGTTAAACATCATTTTCTGTATGTTCAATATATGTATAAAAAAGGTTCTGGATGAGCTAAGTGAAAGCACTTATAAAAGCATGTTCAGAACATAAGTTTTGGGTTACTAATACTACTAGCAAAAAAATTATAAACAGTCCCATATTTTTATGTTTAATCTTTTACTCATTTCTATGTGGATTTTATGTAATTAGATTTTCAAACAGTTTTTAATATGGTGTCATAGAGAATATTAGCTGATAAAATCACACTGACAGGGACTTTGAAAAGACTAGTTAATCTAACAGAAGAATGGCTTGGTAAGAAAAAAACAAAGTGATTACTAATGGAGTCCAGTGCTTGAGCATTTGCTTTTTCCTTCCTTACATTAATGATATAGATATAGGGACATAATTAGTAAAGTTTGCTGTATTTCTTTATGTATTGAGGAAATTGAGGTGCTACAGAATGAATCAGATTAATTGGTAAATTGGATAAACTCGTAGCAACTGACTTTTAATTATAGTACACAAGCCGAAATACTCATCAACTGACGGGGAATGTTTAAACTTAATTAAAACAATGCAAGTTACATCAGTCATATATTTCAAAGAAACAACTTGAACATAAACTCTATCCCAAAATTTTAAAATTAAAACAAAGCATCTTCTTAAACAACATTTGCAGTTTGCTTTCCATCTACCAACAAATAAAGATTTTGAGATGACCTCACCCTTGAACACCCTTACATCTCATTGATTGAGAAAAGCATGGTTGTTTAAGAAACAGTCCAGCAACTTTCATACTTTGACATTGAATCCCTTTAGAATATTCAACATTGTCTAAGCATTGACCTGTCAAGCTTGTTTGAGATTGACTCAATAGGCTTGGAGTAATTAACCAATAGGCTTTACAAAATAGAAATAGGGTTAAGTTCAATTTTGACCCCATTACAACATTCCCCATAGTTCATAGTATTTAAATACAAATTTTGGTTGAAATTGGTCCAATAGGCTCGAAGGAGTTAGGGTGCAAACAAACACATTTCATCTTTATATATATAGATGGAATAGTACATGGAAGGTAAGAAATTTAAGTAATAATTTGGAGCAAATGTTCACTATAAATGGGAACCCACTCAAATAGTGTGACTAAAGAAAAGAATTTGGGAAAGTAGTAGATACTGTAAATAACTCAATCGAAAGAAACACTGCTCTGTTGCTAGTACTAGTACTGAAGATAATAAAAATTTAGGCTGCATTTAAATACATTATCAAATGCAATGAAATATTAATTCATAGATATCACAAGTTAGGCTTCACTTAGAATATTGTTTAATGTTTTGGTTTCCTTAAGGTATGGACTTATTGGAAAGTGTTCCAAAAAGGGCTACTAAGATGATTTCAAGGATGGAAGGGTTATCTTACAGGGATAGGTTAAGATAACTTATTTTCTCTTAATAGAAGAAAGCTAAGAGGTGATCTTATTGAAGTTTACAAGTTAATTAACTTAAATTAGTTTTTATTTTTATAAAATAACTGAATTATGGAATGAGTTGCCTTTGGCAGTAATGGTGTGTGGATTTTTTATAGAAAAGCCTCATTGGACAATCTGCTGTACTTTACAGAAGATTAAGAAAAGAATCAATGACTTCAAAACATATAGTGGGTTTAGTTGTTTTTTTTTATCAGGGGTGGGTGTGTTATATTATCTAAGTTGATTTGAAGAATGAAGGCCAAAGCACACAAAAAAAATTAACATAAATATTTTAATGACAAGAAGTATTCTAAACTTGTGAAGAATAAAAATACATCATTTTGCTTTCTCCTCAATGTAACACTAACAGTGTAGGGCAAAAGCAAACCTCTGAAACTGGATACACTGTGAGAGTATTTTTTTTCTAAGATTTATTCTAAGAATTTAACTACAAAAACCAGGTTTCATTCTCTCTCTCTGGCTATTATAATCTATACTATAGTAATGGCAGCGTTATTTGAACTAGGGGTTTGGGAGGATCAAATATACTTACTAGCAGTCATTTAATTATATTTCCACATTTCTGTATTCAGGCTGAGGCCTATGTCGTAACCGTGGTTGACCGAATATAATAAATTAATATAATTATTATTATCAATACAACTTTAATTTTATGTTCATGACATGAACACTAGTAACTGACACTGTGACAGTAATATCTTACAAGCAGTAGCAACCATTAGACGTTATAATACCATTATTAGCAGTAATACTATCGTACAACTACTGAACTAGTACTAACGTTAGTAACACTACAGTACTAGTACTACAAATGTTACTATACAATCGAGTTGGACTCTTGAGTTTCCAAATCTTAAACTTTGTCCTTATCATTATGGTAAACTATTAAAGTAGAACACCTATTTGTATTATGTATATGTTTTACTTTTCTTCAGGTGGGACAGCCGAGATGGACCTACCAGCAATAGTTCTCTAAACATTACGCTGTTAAAATTTAGAACTTACTCCTCACCTATTCGTTCAAGTAACTATTATTACTCTATTCAGGTTAAAAAAATTTGGTTAAAGTTGACCAAGCCGTTCACAACACCCACTATGTAACGTATCAGTGCAAAAAATAAGTTTTTGAGTTTTGATACAACAGAGCCTAACACTAACAGGTTAAATGATTAAATATTATTAGTGTGACGAAAAAATTAGAAAAGAAAGCTAAACAATAAACTGTCAACAGATCGTCAAGCTTATAAAACAATACATTTTTTCTTTTCGTGTTAATATTGTTATTAATTTGCATGATATATTCTTATTTTCTGATTTTTCGCGTGTGTTTGTTTCTATTTCTTTAATCGTTCGAGGTGATTTTTTATAATAAAAAACAATCAAAGAACTGTTACGTCTCCGTTTGTTAATAAATTTTCCGTAACTTCGTTCCGACGAAACTTTAGCGACACAAGTCCTTACTTAATAAAACTGGTTTATTCTTTCCGAATATAACTTTACGATACACTTAATTTCAACATTTTGTTTTTTTATAAACCCTTCTTTGCAGTTCCTCCAAACATATCACTAACAAAGATCAGATATTTGTTCATGGAAAATTTTTATACTATTCTAATTTATTGTAAAAAAGAATAATTACTTACATGTAGATTTTAAAATATTGTTACATCTCCCTTTGTTAATTAACTTCCCGTAACGTCGTTCCGACGAAACTTTAGCGTCACAAGTACTTACTTAATAAAACTGGTTTATTCTTTCCGAATATAACTTTACAATACACTTAATTTCAACATTCGCACTAAAACAAATACTATAACGAACGAACGTTAACTTCAACAATACCCTGTGACTGCAATTACTCACTACCTACACAACGTCCCGCCACGCTGTCACCATCCTATATATACCAGATACCCCCCCC
>NW_013665905.1:0-5075 GCF_000517525.1 Limulus polyphemus
TACACTTGATGCACCTATATATCTATGATCATTATACTAATTGTAGATATAATTTTTTATGTAATTCTATTAGTTGGTAAATAATAAAATGTTAATACTGTTGCGTCAGCGAGGTCACGTGACTCGTTCTCTCGAACCTTCGGGAATTGTCGGGAGATTACTAGATATAGGGTAGTCTGGTATATATAAGAGGGTGACAACGTGACGGGACAATAATGTGTGTGTTGATAGTGAGTAATTGAACTGCAGTCACAGGGGATTGTTGAGTTTTAGCGCGAATATTGAAATTAAGTGTATCGTAAAGTTATATTCGGAAAGAATAAACCTGTTTTATTAAGTAAAGACTTGGTCGTTAAAGTTTCGTCGGAACGAAGTTACGGAAAAATCAATTAACAAACGGAGACGTAACAGTATTAAGGTTCTACAAGCTATAGGCGAATTGTGTTTCCTTTGAAACATTCAACAGCAAAGACATGGAGACAAAAGTTTTATCTCGACGTTAATATTTGATGAGAATGAGGTTAACTATGATAACGTACCTGGAAAGTATTATAGGAACATTCAGTATACTTGTTATTTTCATTATTACTAGTAAAAGAACTTTTCAATGTTGACATTAAAATATTTTATGCCCCCCAGTGGCACAGTGGTATGTCTGCGGACTTATAGCGCTAGAATCCGGGTTTCGATACCCGTGGTGGGCAGAGCACAGATAGCCCATTTTGTAGCTTTGTGCTTAATTACAAACAAACAAACAAACAAATATTTTATAGGTATTAAATTTTCATGAAAGAGAGAAAAGTAACAAAGTCTCACATTATGTCTAGGAGAGAGAACACAGATTTACGTGATGGTTCTAACAACATGATTTTACCAGTTGTTTCTCGTTGCATGGTAAAGAAACTATTTTCACTTGATAGAGTTGAAATATTGATTAGCAGATGAAATTATCAGTGGTGAAACTTTGTAATTCGTCATAAAAACTAGTACATGGCTTGCAAATTGAAAGACAATGAAATTATTGGCAAATGATGGCAGTCAAAGACATGATTCAAACGTGTAGAAGCTGACATGTAGAGTTTAATGTGTATTTCAGTAATCTGAAAGGAAGAACAGAGAACAGCACAGCCACAAGCAATATGTCAAGTAAAGACCCATAAAATCTGAGGGATTAGAAAGTTCTCAGGTTATCAAAATATATGTCTATGAGTGAAGTAGGGCATGAGTACATATTAAGCCCAAAGACATGTTACTTGGTTAATGCCTACCATAGTAATTAAAGGTATAACCATATGTTATGACATATTCGGTTGTACTTTTGTTTGTGGAGTTTGCCTGACCTTACATTGGAATATGGACTTTTTTAAAAGAAGGATCAAACTTGTGATGCACCTAGCTATCCTGTTCTGGAATTAGCCAATGGGTTTTCCATTTCTTCTTGCTGATTGTTATTAAAACCTTTTTCATTTATTCATAGATTGCCACCACAATTAAAAACTGCTTGAAGATACGCCATCTTGGCTGAAGATGTCAGCCAGAAAAGTCAAAGGACTAGCTGATGGCTAGCTTCTCTGCCACCCTATTGGAAAAGCACACCCCATACTTAAGAATCAAGGTCCATCAGAGACACAGAAAGCATTTATGCAGAAACTCCCCCACCAGAAAGCTACAATAATGTACAATTTCACATAGAATCGTATAAATACATATAATTAGTGTGAATTGTGTTTTTCTATTTGTTTGTTCTATTATTCTCATTTAGTTCAGTATATATATATATATATTGTGTGTGTGTGTGTGTAGATATTATTTTAAGCTCTATTTTCAAATTTTAAATTTAGATATTGCTAGAGGGTGCATAGCATAAGGTCAAGCAAGCTAGTAAAAGTAGTCCTAGAATACCTAGAAAGTTCATGATGATGACATCAAAATTCTAGTAACTTTGACTAATATATAAATGTGGGTACATCAATATAAATGTGAGTAATCAGTGAAGGGTTAGATAAAAAAATTAGTACAGTGATTAACAAGTTAGCAAAGTATTAATTGAATAGTGATTGAGAAATCATTGAAGTATTAATGAGTAAAAGTTCGAATAGTTGTTGATCAAAAGTTAGTTAACCAGTAAGTTAGGATTTTTATCAATTGAGTCAATCTATATTAATTTTATTAGTGTACTAGACTTATAATAGTTTCAGAACTCAAGTTGGAAAGTTTGTTTGTGAGCTTAGGCCTGCAAGTTGCATCAAAGTAAATCTAGCTTGTAATAAACATCATTGAACTCATTTTAAAGAAACAAAATGATTTGTTATTGTTATATGGACTGAATTTCGCAATATTTTCACTTAAGCAATCCATATCATATTGCTAGGTAGCCCTTCCATAATCTTGTGTACAAGAACATCTTTGTGTTCTTCTGAAGCCATTGCATGGTAAACTTTAAAATGCACTTGGTTCACACCATCAATGTAAGTGGTCAGACTTTCAGAGGCATCCCTCTTTCAAGCATTGAACTTTGCTTAATGGATTGATCTATTTTCCATCAGGTTTGACCTTCCAACAAAACTTGGTAATGAGTGTCTTGCAGTCTCATACTTGCTTTTCATCCAAGTGTTCGATGGAGTCTAGGGCTGAACAATCTAGATACAGAACCAGGTGATTTACATCATGTTCTGGAGTCTTGCTATACTAGGCAGTAACTTGCCTGGAATACTTCAGGAACTGGTTCAACTCTTGATTTGCTGTGCCTCTGAATGTTGGCAGAGTGATCTGCTTCACCTCGCTCACAGGAAACCATAATCATGGCTAGACTATCTCATTCCTGACTTCCTGGCCACCACCTGACTGGATGTCCTCAACATTGTTAGTTCAGTACGGTAGGGGCTCTCACGAGCCTAATGCTTTGATGAGCAGTAGGATTGTGATCCTGGGTGGCAGAGGTGCTCTTGGCAGATGGACAATCGGCTCTTCTCAATACTATGTTTCTCTGTGGATCATGTTTACACCAGCATTCCGACTAAGGGAGGCTCACCCTTCACCATGTCACACTCGTCTCACATTCGATGCCCACTATCTCATTTGTTGGTAAGATAACTCTTGTTGGCAGATTTTATCCACTAATAGCGCCTCCAATCTCTCTTGGCTAGTTTTGGGCGGCTTTGAATAAGCTGTGGTTCAGTTACTCAAGCTGGCATAAGTCTGAAAGACCTATACAGACTGCCACACACTCATCAGATGCTACATTACCGTGATGATCCTTAGTACGTGTTTCCCTTCTATTGACATCTGTCCTCAGGGAGAGAACTTGACCATCCATTCTAGGTGCATCAAATGTTGACATTTCCCCTTCCTGGATTTTCAGTCTCAACAAGACAAAAGCCATGAAACTTTTGAAGCATCATTGAAAGCCCTACGTCCAGGAGAGAACTTCTAGACTCAAAAACTTTGACAACTATCTTTTCTCAATAACTGATTTTCCTTCTTGGTCATAAGTCTTCCTAGTTGTTGATAATGTAATTATCTCTAAGTTAGAAGTTTTTTAAAACCTAATGCACAAAAGTTCAAGTGAAGGTGAATACAGACTCCAGTATGTATATATAGAAAACTCCACAATAACGATATATTGTGGTCACAGTGCTAAAATTTTACCCTTATCTATCCACTCTGTGGTATATCTAGGTATATACTGGTGTTATGGCTGATAAGTCTCTTAAGTCATCCAAGCAATGTGCCATTATTAGTGGTAGGGTTAAAATGATTTTAGGTTGTATCTACAGAAATCTTTAGTACAAGTCTAAAGAGGTTGTAACGTCATTGGTTAGGCCATGTTTGGAGTATTGTGTTCAACCTTGGGCTGCTTACCTCAGAAAGGACATTGAGATGTTGGAAAGGGTTTAGAGGAAGGCTACTAAGATGATACCTGGGATGGAAATGCTATCATATGAGGATAGATTAAGATCTATAAACTTGTTTTCTTTTGAAAAAAAAAGAAAATTAGAGGGGATCCGATTTAGGTGTTTAAGAATGTTAAGGGAATTGACAATGTTAATGTATCATATTTTTTCATATTTAATGGTAAGAACGGTAACTCTAGGAGATACGGATATAAATTTTGGCAGGGAAGAAGTCATCTTCAACTATGATAACTTTATTTCTCTAACAGGATGGTTGGACTCTGAAACGGATTGCCTTCGGATTTGGTGAATGCAATTAATTTAAGGGAGTTTCAGAGAAAGATTAATAAAAAATTGAAAGATAAGGGCTGAATTTGGGGTGTTTTTTGATTTAGTTTAATTTAGTAAATAGGACAGCATAGATGGACTAAAAGGTCCCTTGTTTGCCCTTTAATATTATGTTGTAACTGAAAACATTTTAGAGCTGTATCAGATAGGCTCACTTGATAACAAGAACGTTACTCAGGATATTGATATTAGAGTAGCACTAAAGTACTCACTAACTGAGTGAATGTAATTTGAAGTAACTAGACCGAACACAAAAAGTAATACAAAATGAACAATATTTTTTAACATTAAATATAAACATGGTATGTGTACTTGCTGTTACTTACACAGGAAAATTACTTTTTATCATTGTACTGATTACTGACTACCAAGTTCCAGATAATGCTATTCAACTGATTTTCCAGGCCAAAATTACCAGAGAAAGGCCAAGTTCCAGATTGATTAAATGAAACGTTTCTTAGTATTCAAGAAGACTCACATTTACCAAGAGTGACATGAGTTAACCAATTGACTGGTTACTCTCATCACAACATAGGTGGGGCTGTAACATTTAGAAATTACCTGACCAACCATTGAAGGATACTGCTGTTGACATCCTTACACATGTCATATTAAGGAATGTTCTTCTCGGGTGGTAACCAGCATTATTTACTTTTGAAGACAACAAAGGAAAAAAGTTACTTGAAACAAAATCAGTTTAATTAACAGTTTTCTCTAATACGTTTTATGAGAAAAATGAATATATTTAGGGAAAAAATAATTCAGAGTAAATATTACAATACTAGAAGCTAGAAACCCATGGTATATTTATATTGTTACGTCTCCGTTCGTTAG
>NW_013665905.1:5096-6349 GCF_000517525.1 Limulus polyphemus
GTCTCTCTCTGACTGCAGTTCAATTACTCATTACCTACACACATTGTCCCGTCACGTTGTGACCATCTTATATATAGCAGACTACCCCCAATCTAGTAAATGCAAGGGCATTCACGAAGGAACAGAATATTTCTAGAAAACGTGGCGTAACACTAGTCACGTGACCTCGCTGACTCAACAATATATATTACAAGTGGGCCAATTAAATATGTGAGAATAAGTGAAACATGTGTATTTTTCAGTAATCTTATCAATTTTCAGTTCATTATTTCTTCAATAATTATGAGAACCATTAACTGAATATAGATTTTTTTGAAAAAGATAAAAATGCTTCTATACAATAAAGAGGAGTCATTAATTTATTAAATTTTACACATATAATGTCACCTCGTTACTTTTCCCAACATTGTACAATGGAACCATACGGTGCAAACCAAATGAGAAGGTTGAATAACTGTTTGTGTGCTAATCATAACCATGAAAGAATGATAGCTTTGTGGTATATGAATACACAACACGTTTTTATCTTCTTGTAGTGTTATAATATTCATCCTGAATTCATTCTTTGTTCTGAATATTTGCAGGTTTAAAACTGCTAAGTTGATCTTGTTTCAAATTACCTTTTTGTTCTTGAAGAAAGTAATACATACCATCATGTTGGTTGAATATTACTTAATATAGCGTTATGTAAGAATGTCGACAGCAGCTAATATCCTTTAACAGTTATTCTGATTACATCTGGAGGTTCTATCTTATGATGAAAATGACCAGTCACGTAATAGCGCATGTCGTCTGGATAAATATGGTTTCTTGGAAGCTAAGAAACTTGACATTTAGTTGGTCTGAAACTTTCCTTTCAGGAGCTCAGTCTATTCTAGAACTTGGTCTTGACCAAATAAATCCGAAAGAAGACACTTAGAGTGATCGTTCGATGTAATTACGCTGCAGTAAACATACTGTGTTTGTGTTTATTTTATTGTTCAATTTATGTATTACTTATGTCTAGTTTTGTTATTTTATTATTTTACATTGACTCAGTTAAGTAAGAGCTTTAGTTACACTTTGTTACTGATATCTTGAACAAATCGCCTGTTATTTAGCGGACCTATCCGATAGCTTGAACATATATTCAGTTTACCTGAAAATACCACGCCTTGATTTAAAGCTAACATCATTTATATACTATGTCGTATTCGTGGAATGATTGTATACTATTGTTGCGTCAGCGAGGTCACGTGACTCGTTCTCTCGAA
>NW_013665905.1:6833-12019 GCF_000517525.1 Limulus polyphemus
TGTCACTAAAGTTTCGTCGGAACTAAGTTACGGAAAATTAATTAACAAACGGAGACGTAACACTATATTACCTTGTATGTGTGGAATGCTCTACGACTATCACTTTGAGCAGAGATACTTCTAGATTATTGTTATCCAATTTTGTGATTATTCAACTTAGGAGAAAATGTGAGCTTTAAGGATGGTTTTGACCAAATTAGTTTCGGTTGCTGAGAGACCCAGTACTTGCTACAGAAGTCTCGATCGGGGTTTTAGTTTTCAATTCTGTTTCCGTTTTAGCGTGCTCTACGTGTGTTCGCACTCTTTTTTGTTAGCAAAAGCATTCATTGTTGGTACCGTAGTTACATGATTGTTTTATTTATAAACTTATACACTGATTATTGTAAAATTAGTTTCTAGGTCAAAGTTTTTTATTATTGGGTCAGTAGCTGGTTTGCCATAGTGACTTTTAAATCACTGTATGTTGACCGAGTTATGTCTAGGAAGCTGTACTGTAACATTCAATTGGATTAATAAATCTTCTTGATCAGGATCTGAAAGGATCAGGTGCTGCAGTCGATGAAGCCCACGTTATTCTCCGATATTGTTCGGTCCAGTATGCAAGAAAATGTGTTTTAACATCATGTATCCACTGTATGCACGTTACAATTTTCCGTAGATTATCGCACACGCGAGTGGCCTTTTTCAGGCCATATCCATATTTTCCGGCAAATATTTCACTTTATTTCGTTCCTTATGAACATACAATCTTGTTCTCGCAAACAGTTCTATAAACATCAATAATATATATAGTACTAATCTTATTTTTACATAAATAGCCATTTAAAATATCTTGCTATTGGTTTCTCCAGTAGTACGTAACGAGTTTACTAGATTTAATGGTGAGAGGTATTTAAGTCAATCTTCATGTACGATAAGGTTTTTCAGAGTGCTTAGTGATGCAATTTTGTTAAGACTTTTCATAAAATAGTCTGTTGATCTATTTAGAAGTCTGTCTGACAACATAGGGATGTTGGCGTAATGTGTAATAAGGTTGTGTTTGTGGATCTGGGATTGTGGATTGTCTTTAGTATATTTATGTGTGATTTAGCTACATTTAAATTTAAGTTTAACCATACTGGCAGGCATATTCCACCACTGAACGTATACAGGTTTTGCAAATTTTAAGAATGTTTTCAGTTGTTGCGCCCCTGTTGTTTCCAGTCAGACGTCGTACATAATTTGATCTTTGCCATATTTTATTTTTTAATTTAATTTACATGTTTCGTCCAATTTAGTTTTGAATCGTAAGTTAGGCCCAGAAATCTGGCTGATATGGTTACCTGGAGAAGGGTTTCATTTAGGTATAATTTTGGAGGCTGCTTACTTGTCTTGGTTGACTTCTTGAATAATATAATTTATGTTTTTGGAACATTTATTTTGATTTTCCATTTGTTGCAATAGTTCTCTATTTCGTTTAGTCGCGGTTGTAAATTTGTCGCTGCAATGGTTGGAGTATAAGAACTCTTCCACATAGCCACATCATCAGCAAACTAGGAACAGAATCAGAGATTTGGATCTAACAGAAACAATTCACTCACATACATGATGAATAGTATAGGGCTAACTACTACTTCTTGCAGGACATCTGCGTCCCGAGTAAAATACTACAAGAAGATGCACGATACATTAACTTTAGCTTCTCTGTTATCTAGAAAGTTGGAGAGCAAATGTATAATAACTCACGGTAGTTTCATTTTAGACATTTGGAAATTTAATCCGTTGCGCCATACACTGTCGAAGGCTTTTTCAACATCGAGAAAGCAGGCGACAGTAAATTCATTCAGATTATAAATGTTTATTATGGCTTCTGTGAACATTACCAGATAGTTTGTTGTTTGTCTTGTTTTTCGAAATTCATTTTGTATTTTTGGTAATTTTGATGTCAGTTCGAGATGGGCAGAGCACAGATAGTCCTTTGTGTAGTTTTATGTTTAATAGCAAACACCAACAATTATCCATGTTTGACTGGGATATTCGATTATTAGTCATATGTATTGTTTGTATATCAATAACGTCCTATGGTGAGATTCCTGAGTTGTTATCCGACAGGCTCTTGACTTTGTTTGCGCGTCTCCACATTTTAGTTCGGATCTGGTTAATATGGGTTTTCCAATTTAATTTAGAGCCATATGTAATACCTAGAAATTTAGATGACACGACAGTCTGGAGGAGGGTTCCATTCACATACAATAAAGTTATTTGTGTTTTAGGTACGTTAAGTTTAATTCTATGTTTTCCTCGCCTCTTGTCGGCATTGGGCTTTAGGTCTTGTAGACATGGAAGGGTCAGATGCAATTCGACTTCTTCATCCCTGTTTGACTATTGTTTGTAGTAGTTTCTTTCTTTGGTTTCGTTACATTTATCCTTTTCAGGGCCATGTCCATGAATTTTATCCGATGGGTCAGTAATCAGTAGTGGTCTACCGGCAAATAACTCCCATAAGCACCGAACTATCCTTGTTTTCATTGTGCAGTTGCTTTCCTTTGCTCTCAAAATTGGCGCTATGGTCGTTCTGTCACTCGTGTAAACCCCGTTGACGTATGAAAATATCAAGATGGCGTCGTAGCGGGTGAAAGTGGATGGTTGTATACCGTAAGTTTATGAAAATTATGAAGTCTTCAGTGTGTGTTTTTCTATCATTACATGTATATAGTTTATTACTGATTTATTGCGATCAGAATTGAATTTTAATTTTGGTAAATGAGTTTTGACAACTGAGTGTAGAATTTCTAAAAGCAATACCAATTACTGAATGAGCCAGCCCTAAATAGTAGATTACTAAATAACTTGGAAGTTGGACTGCTTGGAGTCAGTAGGACTCGGGAGTAGGATACTGACTGAGTAAACAGTAACTGAGTAAGCGTTTGTCGTTTGCACCCATGGATGTATCACCATTAATAAAAAATACCAATGTTGCTTTATTATTTAATTAATTACTGTTTCTAAAAGTAAAACTCTGATTGACGTTGACAGTTTTAACACGTAAGATTTATGATTTACAAGTACAACTACAAAGTACAAGATGGTTTGTTAGTGTTAGTACTGTTACAACTTACAGTGTTAGTGAATACTAGTAGTACTACTACAGTATAGCCCTAAACACTTATATACCAGTGAAGCCTCTTAAGGTCAAATGAAGTATAACTTTGCCATATCTTGAGACTGTTTAAAATTTTGTGATTATGACTTAGTTTTAGACTCTAAGCCTAATCACATTTAATACGGCTTATGAAATTCATTCATGGTGGTTTGCACTTGAAATTGTGTTTAGAATTAAAATAATTTACATTTTGTTATAATTAACAAAATAGTGGGATGATAATTTAAATATCTGTGAATTAGTGGTCATTCTCAATACAAAAATATAGTGCATCAGGTGACAGTAACACTACTAATACTATTTACTAATAAGTAATAGTAACACTACTAACAGTACTAATAACATAGAGACTTGCATCATAAGTCTCTGCACTGTTATTAAACACAGTTATGCAACCAGATGGCTGATGCTGCTGGTACTACTACTGTAAACCTTCCATGGTGTATTAGAATGGACCTTTCCATAATGATGTCATGACATCATGTGATCTTGTTTTCTTCTACTTCTAGTGTCTGTCATGTTGGTTGGCATCGAACATATATTCAGGGTAGTGAAAAAAACTTGAAAATGCCTTTTCATTGTTGCACTTTTGACTGCACCAATAAAAAGGTCTTGGAACTGGGTGTATCTTTTTGCAGGTTCCCAGATGACCCCCAGAAAAAATCAGTATGGGTTGCTTCAGTTATGAGATAAGATTGGTAACTTTCACAGTGTTCCTGTATCTGTGGTGCATATTTGTGAAAGCTATCAGAATAAATTTGTGAAGTAATATTTGTATAATTTTTAAACTTTGTAATTAAATATTATATAAATATCATACTATTTATTAATTATTGATAAGGGGTTCATATAATTTCTGTGGGCATTAATGAGTAGGCCAGGGTCAGTTGGGCATTATTGTGTCATAGACCAAGAGGCATACAGGTAACATCACAATGAGTAAATACTACTAACAATCTATAACTCAAGCATTTTTGAAAGTACTCAGGTTATAGGGTGTCATATTTTTGTGTTAAATTGATTTCTTGAAAAAATGTGTTTTCCTAACATCATGAATACTACAGATAGTTGATACTAGTGACAAAAGTTTATGCTCATAGTAGCAACTATGGGAGAAAAAAGTAGAAGCTACAAAAACAAAACTCACCTCAGTAGTTACAAAGACACAAGCCACAATCTTTCTTACTTTCATGTCTAACACCCATCTTGCTGAGAAGAATTTATAAACATCTAACTTTATATAGCACTTCATAACTTAGTGGATTAAGCTACTGGTGGATTCAATAAGATGCATACAAACATGATAGAACCCGGGAGCTAATCATTTACTGACTTCATATCATGATCAAACAAGTCATCAGCAAGAACAGTTGTCCAGGCTGCCTGTGGAATAACATGGATTTAAAACAACAGAATCATCCATTTTCTCTCAACTTGCTTCCATAAGCGATTTTGGTGTAGTTTTCAAGATTAAGTGCATGTTCGCTCAGCTTTATCACTACCATCATCACAAAACATTTGACAGTTTGACCTCCAAAGTGGCTGATACCATTGTTGTGCTTTCTGTAAATCACATAATCTGGAAAGGTCTGTTGTTTTCCATTAATAACTATTTATCAAGTCTGAACATGTCAGAACTTGTAGTGAAGATTTCAATCTCATTTCTATATATGAAATTTCAAGGGGGGGGGCTTCCATTGAAAGATTCATTAAGTCTTCACCATGGTATGTAGTGATACCTCCTTGGGAAAGGTTTGAAATGTATATTACTTTATTATTGTATCCTTTTATCTTTTTATTTGTCCAATGAAGACAGAACAAGTTTTTTCCTCCTAGTTTTTTTTTTTTATTTGTCTAGAATGTAGATGGTTGTATTAACATGACCAGTAGTTATTTTATGATACGCAATGGCTAGATAATACCAGTTCTTTGAAAGAAAAACTTCTTTAACCCTACTGACACAGGTAAAAGGCCATGTCATTACCTTTGTTGACTCGCATTCAAAATTTTATTGAACTAATATTTTATGAATGTATGTCAATGA
>NW_013665905.1:12232-13548 GCF_000517525.1 Limulus polyphemus
ATATATTAATATATTTATTGAATCAACCACGGTGGCCCCACTCACCTCTTCAGGTTTTGAAAATACCTGTTTATGTACACCTACTTTGCTCAATGATGTGTGTATAACCTATCAAAAGCTCATAATGCCCCCTCCCCTTAGTGGTTTTCTCAACCTCTCCAAAGTATTTGCATGGCAAACTTTTCTTTTCATACTGGATTCCAAGCGATATAGTAAGACATTAGTGAGCTCAAAAGTTCATATTTTTTAAAATCCAAATACAGCTTAGTTACTAAGCTTGGTAAATTATAGTGGAATTTTGTGGTATTGATATAGTGATTTATGATTTTTGGTTATTTCAAAATGTGTGTATAAAATCTAAAACAAATTTTGTTACACATCCTCCATGTGTGCAATTTGATAAGGCTTAGCAACTTATGGCAAGCAGCAAATGAGTTCAAAGTTTGTAACTAGAAGAGATAATTTTTGCTATACTTTTTTTATTTACCATTCTATGTTTTAAGAAAAATAAGTTTAAGAACTTATTTGTGAATAGTAATAGTGTATATGCATATATACTGTATTATAACTGAAATGTGACTGTATTTTACAAAATACTATTCCACTAAAATACAGCCAAGACAGGTCACTTTGTAAAGGCCAGTTTTATACTCTTGTATACAGTAAAATGAGTCCATGTGCGCCACGTGATTGCAACTTCTGTAATGTTAGCCAGACACAGATAAAAGGTCTCAATATAATAAAAATAATAAATCTATATAGATGTATAATGTTATGAGATTTAAGCTATTTAGACAAAACATTTGTGTTTTTGTGTTATAATTTGTCATTCTAGAACGAAAAAAAGCATAATTTATATTTATTTCATAATTTGTTATGGTGGTTACAAGGTCGGTCAAATCTACCCAACCCATACAGAGATACAGTAGTGAAAATAACAGATAAAATATAAAGTATTTTCTAAAAAAACATTTGATAATTATCTGGAGGTTATAAAGTTTTAGCATTTAAAAATGACAATTTTCTGATGCATTAAAGTATTTTTAATCTTAAAATCAAAATTACTTTGCATGCTCGATAGTCAACATTTGAAAATAAAAAAGGCAAGAGAAAAACATTACTTAAGAAATCTTTAAACTTAATAAAAAAAATATTTTCCGTAATAAAGCCTTGTAATGTTTACTGATAATATACAAAATTTCATGAAGATATGCTTACTAATTTAAAAGTTATAGCATGAAAACTATAACAAGCACAAAATGGTTACAAGGTCGGTCTGTGGGACCGAGCCTATGCTAAATGGGTTAATACAGAAG
>NW_013665905.1:14012-14900 GCF_000517525.1 Limulus polyphemus
ACCGAGTCCTATGCTAAATGGGTTAAATACAGAAGGATTTGAAAGTCTAACTCGGTGGACTAATCTGTTAAAAATTAGTTTCAATATTGATGAATGTATATCCCATTAATTTGTATTCTTTCATAGGGTCTAATTGTGTTTCTAATGAGTGTGACTTGTAATTTAATTATAACAGGACATTCTGTGGCCAAGTACCAACAGTTTGTCACTCAGTAAAGAGAAATGTGCGTACTGGGGAATAGATCACAGTATAATCAGTGCTTTCTCTGTAGTGCAAGTAACATATTGCCAGCTTTGAAAAATAATTAATGGAGATGTAGTTTTTTTTTACCATATATTTGAAATGGTAATTATAAATTATTTCTTCCAAAAACAGAAATTTGCAGCTTGATTACATATTGTAACAGTGTTGTTGTGTTATGATAATGTAACAGGTGAGAGAAGTGTTTTTGTTATTGTCATAACTGACTATTTTGTTGTGCAGTTGACATTAAAAAGCAAATTGTAATTTGTTTTGATGCATATATTCAAAACTAGCATTTCAGTCATTGGAGAAACTGTTTGGAAACAAAAAAACACATGCTACAGTCATAATGAATTACATGTCAGCAAAGACAATAACTGTTTATCACAGTTAACTAAGCATTAAGTACCAATCAAAACAGCATGTCAATAAAAGAATGCACTTGGAAAGCCAATAAATTTATTGTTTCGGATTATGTCCAGAGTACTACGCAAAGGGAATGAAAAATGAGAATATTTGGTATCAACATTTTTTTTGCCAGTATTTTTTGTGAAAAATATACTGAGTAGGCAGTATAAGTTAATAAACTTTATTATAATATATATATAATATATATATATATATATATATATATATATATGTAA
>NW_013665905.1:14921-22712 GCF_000517525.1 Limulus polyphemus
TTATTATAATATATATATAATATATATATATATATATATATATATATATATGTAAATTGTTGGTCAGGTAAGAGTTCTGACCACTTACATGAATCAGACTTTTTATTTTTCCTAGGTAATAACATCTGTTAATATCAAATGTTGACTTTTTCCAAACTTAATCTTTTAGGCTTGTGAGTAACTGAAAAACTTTCTTACAACTGATGGTACCAGTAGAATTTTAAGTGATCTTCTTGTTTACATGTCACTAATGTCTTCTATAGCATTTTTGTAAGATATCTTTAAGTTTTGTACTTGGAAAGTACCAGATGACTAGTAGTTATGCAGACTTGTTTGAATAAATTTATAGCAACACAACACATTTTCATGAATGTGCATATTTTTGTTTTCATTGTGAATATTGATTATTTATATGTTTTCTGTTTAAAATGTATATTGTATTATTTGTTATCTTTCTTGTATTTTATGCTAATTCTGTTTCTCCATAGTTTACAGTGATGTGAGAGAAAGGTTAAGTCTGCTGTTCTGGTTTTTTCTTTGCCTTTTAATTTTTGGAATAGAATTCTCATTATATTCTGTACATACAATCAATTTTTATTTCTTAACTGGGGCCTGATTGTGTTTCCAGAGAATGCCTTATAATTCAGTAAGGTAAATTTGTGAACTTGAAAATTTTTTTACTGAAAGCATATTCCACAT
The DNA here is from genome assembly GCF_000517525.1 of Limulus polyphemus. Taxonomy (NCBI): domain Eukaryota; kingdom Metazoa; phylum Arthropoda; class Merostomata; order Xiphosura; family Limulidae; genus Limulus; species Limulus polyphemus. The sequence goes on from NW_013665905.1 coordinate 15,621, forward strand.
AAGATATTTTATTGCCAAGGGCCAACAGTTGTCATTTAGTAAAGGGTTATATGTGTACCTGTTATAAATGGAGATTAATCGGCTTGAATTTGCATTTACAATGTAATTTTGACATAAAAAAATAGCTTTAGTTACTTTAAAATATTAAATGAAAAAAAATTATCCTGATTATTAAATGAGCAGAAATACCAAAACTAAATCCCTTTAGAGCATTAGTATTGTAGTCACTGGTCTAGGTCTTCATTTAATATAATAAAGAAAATAAGGCTATTTCACACAGAAAACAAAATCATACACACACACACACATGTACAATCTATATTAAGTATACTGTGATATTTGACAAACAAGTTTAATATTGAAAGAACTTGCTGTGTAATCATTGACTGCAGCTTTCACTTGCAGTATTCTACATATTGCATGCATATGCTGTGTACTTCTTTTAATGAATTTCAGAATTTCAAAATAGTTCAACTTAGACCAATTTATCTAAGCTGTTATAGTAAAAATGTAAAGTTGTTTTTTCAATTTTATTTTTAATTTCATCAGTGGTTAAATTTTTGCTGACATCTCAGTTTATTACTGTTTACAACTATTAAAAGTAAGAGCCCAGTAAGACACACTAGATGGAACTAAGTTATTCCACATATATTTCAGTAGTGTTGTTTTTCATAATCTAGTAATGCACATAAAGCACAGTTGTGATTATTATAGTTATTGCACAGTGCTTGTTATTGCTAGTTTAAGCCTTTTGTTATACTTGGCAGGGTGAAGTGAACTGTGACTATCCTTGTTATTTATATTTTGACACAAATATCCTTTAATATCTACATGTTTAAAATGTGCTGTTCAAGTAATTTGAATGTAAAATATTTGAACATTTAAGTTTTTGTAAATTATAGCAATTGATATTAGTGAATAATTATGGATTTTATTGCAAAAGCCATTATATTCATTTTAGTTTTTCATAATTTAAATCATTGTTAAATTGTCGTTAATTCGCTTCAATTTTTTTTTTCATTTTTGTTTAAACATTCATAATGGGTCAGTCTTGTTATTTTTACCATTTTTTGTTTGTTAATTTTTAATGCTGGTAGAGAGTAAAGAAGGCATGAATTAACTTTAGAATGTACCTTTGAGAGTCATAGGGACTTCTAAATTTGAGAGGAAATATCAAATGTTGATGTAAAATGTACATATATGTCATGGTTAGACTGACTATTTACCTTTCAGTTTGTTTTTCATGGAATAATAATATCAATAAATCAAGTGTGTTGAAAATTTGACTAAAATTTAATACTCTTGGAAGTTAGATGGCTTGCATCATATGTAAAGAGGTTTGCTTCAGTTTTATTTAAAATTATTAAAAGAAACAAGGTTTGTATACAGTATTTTTTGGCTGTTTTTTGGAAAAGTGTCAACTTTGATGTTGCATGTGAGACAGAACAGTAAAGAGAATAACATGTACGTGCTTATAATTGTTATATATATCTGAAAAGTTCAGTTAATTTCTAGAGATTCTAGCTCCTGATTTTTAATTTTGTTTTTGTTTTTATTGCAGAACAGCTTAATGGAAGGAGTAGCAATAAATGTGAGTTGGAGTATTGAATTGGTTTTGTCTTGAGTAACATGACAGACATGAGAGTGTATCCACAAGTCGTTATAAGTAACAGAAATAGATCAATTTAAAGAACTGTTTTTGTTTGTTTTAACAATTTTCATTGAAATCAAGGAGAACCATCTGGTGAGTCTTGTTTTTAAACATATATATATATATATATATATATTTATTTGAAAATTATTTGCTAATTTATTCATAAGTGTTATTATTAATTAATCAAAAAGTTGGAACTAAAATGATGGTTGATCATTATTAAACTTTGATATTTTTAAGGTCCTGTAAATAGAAAATATCATATTAGTTTTTTCTATATACCTGTACAACCCATTTTCTTTCACTGTAACTTTTCCATGGAAAAGTATATATATTTCTGTTAGAGGAACATAGTTTTCCAGGGAGTTTGTGAGTATGAATGTTCACCAGTAAGGATTTATCATGTTTTCAACCTAAGTAGAAATGTGCACTGGCATAGTATTTCTTACTTTGGCCAACAAATACAAGTTGATAAAGATGATATACTATGAGATTGTAAAAACATTGGTCAGTCATGAAAAGGGTACTGTTTATGTGTGTAAAGAGCCTTGAAGGTTCATAGTTTGCACACAGCCTATTCCTAAAACTAGTGAGGAGCAATAATAAAAATTGTCATGTAATTGTTGAGATTATCATGTTTATTGCAATAATCTGATTCAATATTTGAAAGCTAATAACTAACTGCATCCAGAACAGCAGACAGATAATATGGTAACTTTCTTTCAATAATCTTAAGTTAGATTATTGAAGTGGAATTTTGATGCTGTGCTTCATTTCTTTGTTCACTAATGGGATTTGGTTTTCCATGAAATTGTGACTAGGAAATTGGTATGCTGATTTAATGTTGACATCGACCATCCAAGTCCTTTTTTTTTTGTACTGTTCAAATTATTTTAAATTGGCAAGAACTCTTCAGCCTTTTTTCTTTCCCTTGAATGTTACCCAACAGACACACATTGTTTTTCTTTGTTGCCTGCTTTCTTACTTGTGCTAATTTCATATGTGGAGGGAAGTTTATTTTTATGAATGCTTTAACCATACTGACCATATGTTAGTTGGTTTTTGCCACATACATGTTTTAGATACTGTCATCAACAAGGTTCCTCTTTGTTATCAGGAAAACAAAATTAGCACTAGCTTTGCAATGTAGCATTTTTTTGTTTCTCACCAGTAGATCAGATTCATCGTTATTACTGAACAAAAATAGTGTAAGAATATTCCATGTATTGTTATGTATCCTTTAATAAGCTGTTATTAAAGTTACTCATTTGCCTATCGATAACAGTTATTACACAAACCTGCCAAAGCTATGATTTATCTTCAAACAAAAAGTCATTTACCCAAAAATATACATTTTTACTACACAAATAAAAATGAAATTAAGTAGTTTATTTTTTCTTGAACATAAAACTGTCTTAAAGCTGTTAAGAAATCAAGCTTGAAAAAGTACAGTTGCATAGGTATACTTCAAATATATTCAGCATAAATTCAACAAGACTATAATATAAGTTTCATTCCAGTGTGGAAGTACAAAGAAGTAAGAAGTGTGTTGTGTTAAGTAATTTAAAGAAGATGTCACTTTGAGCTTAGTAAAACATATACTGTATGTGTGATAGAGATTATTTGGAACACTTAGTAAATGCAGTAAGCTGTCTGGTGGACATGTTAAAAATATACATCATTGTTTTGCCTCAAACATATCTTTAAATGAAAGATAACAGCAGATGTTGGTTTATAATGGTATGATGAGGGTACTCTAGTACTTCTCAAAAATTTTGGTGAAGTTTGAGTCTCTCTTGGGCAACAGAAAATAAATCCTATACAGAAATTTTTTCTCACTTCTTCAGGAAAGCTGTTCAAATGCCTAATTTTTGTTTGATTTTTTTTATCCTTAGAGAGCATCATTTTGTTAAAAATAGAAACTTTGAAGTTAAAGATATATGTGTGTTTATTTCTATAAGAATTTATGATTGTGTAGTCTTAATGTTAAAGCAAAAAATTATGTCTACAAGTTAGTTACATGTTGTTTTTTAAGTGTTACAAATTTCACCTAATAATTCTTATTTCTTTCTTGTTCAAATGTAGGTGTGACATGAGCTGTTGGATATATTTGTTTAGTTAGTGTATAGTTTAGGGAACATGGCAGACACAAGGAGACGTGTAAAACTCTATGCCCTTAATGCTGATCGACAGTGGGATGATCGAGGAACAGGCCATGTGTCTTCATCTTTTGTTGATAAATTTAAAGGCACCTCTTTGTTGGTTCGTGCAGAATCTGATGGTAAGCACATATGCACCACCTTCATAATATTTGGAGATTAAAAAAGATGTCATACCACAATTAAACAAATTCAAAGATTAAATGCATCTACATGTAAAAAAATTAATTATTTTTTTTATTATATACTCTTAATATATTTTTATCAGTTATACTAATTTTTGTTTTATTTGTGCTCTTCAAGATAAAGTTCAGGACTGAAAAAAACAACAAAAAAAACATATAATTATTTTGTACAAGCAACTAAATATTTAATTTAACCTAAGGTTCTGATGTAAGTTGGCAAACAATGATTTATAAGCATAATGAAGTGATTTATTGTTAAGGAACATACTGCGTGTTTCAACAGAGCATGTAGTATGTTCCCCCCAAAATCAATATCTTATTGTGCTTATAAATTGTTGTTTGCCAACTTATTATTATATTAGTGTAATGTGCTTCAATACTCAAGTACCTAGGTTCTGATATTAATAACTGCTTGTAACTTTTAGAAATATAATTGACTGGACATCTTCCAAATGGGTAAAGAAAAGTTGTAATTGAATGAGATATTGGATAAAAGTTTACGATTTGAAACAAATCAAGTGTAATTATACAGTACTTCAATCGCTCATTATCAAGATAGAATACAAACCAGTTGAAGTACAGTGCTATTGAGTCATTTTATTAACAAGCTCACTAAAAATTTGTTTTCTGTTACTTAATACTCACAGTGAGCATAGTATTACTTAATATTGTTATGTCACTTCTCATGTTTTATTTTGCCTATCTTATGTACTTAAAATTGCATATAAATGTTGTTGGGGTTAACTTATAAATTCCAATCCAATTCTATTTAATTGAAGAAATACATTTCAGGTATGAGCTTCTAACCAGTTTTATTCAAATAAATTAATTTCATTACATAAATGTCAATACTAGCATAAGTAACTTTGATACAGCTGTATCAATTTACACTTACTTTCTTGTAATTTAATAAATGGTTTATAGTTTAGAAGTTTTACTGAACAAAGGATTGAGAATATATATATGTAATTAATTTATTTTTTTAGTTTCAAGTGTTAATGTTAAAAGTGCTTTATGCTCCCAAAAATTATGTTAGAATGACTATCCCATAATATGCATCATATCTGCATTCTGGGTTTCATAATGGGAAAATCAGATAAAAAGATGCAAAATAATATCATGAACCACGGTAGTGGTTCTTAATAGGGATTGCCCATTTGTTCTTCTTTATTATTTAATATTGTTCCACCAGCCTACAGCAAAAATGGCTGTGAGTATTGTAATAAAACCTGGACAATGTTACTAAACACATCATTGTTTATTGTGTATAGTAGTTTTTAACTTTATTTGACTATCTAGCAAGTAACAATGGCTGTATAACAATTCACATCCAACCATTTTAATGTAGTCTGTGGTTTATATGGAGCCTCATAATCTACTACATTCATACATATGTATGGCTGTTTGAGGTCGTGGATGTAGCTTAATGTTTATATGGCAGGCATGAAACATGTACCATAGCAATTTTTAACTTATTTTTGCAGCTGTATTGATGTCATGTATCATTTGTTTATGTATAGGGTTCCTGACCTTTCGGACACGATGCTACTGACAGAATCAGTTTTTTTACCACTGCATGATCAATTTCGGCCACATTACACAAACATCTAAAACGTTATACAAATGTCTAGGCTGTCTCCCACAAGAGCAATCTTTAAGCTGTAGTTTAAAAGATAGCACAAGCAATGGATAGGCAATCACGATGATGGCTGATGGCAGGTGTTGAATTATAGCCAACACTGTGTGATTGCAAATTTTACAGATACTGCAGATAGAGTAGCCATTCTTGAAGTTGACTATAAAGAGTGGCAAGAATCGTATAAGCAGGAGATGGCAAAAGTGAAGCAGAAATGTTGTAGCAATAAATTTTATTTAAAAAATATTTAGTTTCAGATAAAGTATGCAGCAGTGTTGACCCACCAGAGTTTAGTGCGAGAGGGTTGTAGAAGGGTCACAACCCAAACTCCATCAGAAATGGAGTTTGGGGGAAGGTATATTCATTTCATAATTGTTAATTAACATGTTTTTGACTTTGTAGAGTGAGCAGAATGTCACTAAGAGGAAATCTGGCCAGCTGCAGCAAAGCCATGACTGGCTTTACTATGGCCAGCGGAAAGAAGGAAGAGGAAGGGGGGAAAATTTAACAATTCAAGAAATATTAAAAATGCTTATTTATATACATATCCTATTATGATGAATTGAATATGTATGTTTGCACCTATACAACTTGAAAAATTCACATGACTATCTGTATGTATGGCTTTACAAAAACAAACTATAAAGCCTGCCTATTTGTATATATAGATATAAATACTAGCCAACATGCATTGCATGTGCATGTATGTATAAAACTCGTGCAGTTACAAAATCCAGTCAATGCACCATTCCAGTATAGTTCATTAGACTCCCCATATTGCTACAGGGTATAAGCATAGTAGCTATATATATATTTTACAAGCATATACATAACATGTGGTATGTTGAATACCATGCATCATAGTGATCATACATTCAGTACCACTATTAATAAGATTGTGGCAGTGATATCAAGGAGCAATACCAAAAAAGAAGTATGACCTAAGGACAGGTATACAGGATATATATATATATATATAGTAGCTATATACATTTTACAAGCATATACATAACATGTGGTATGTTGATCACCATGCATCATAATGATCATACATATAGTATCACTATTAATAAGATTGTGGCAGTGATATCAAGAGCAATACCCATTAAATTTACACGAAACCAATCCAAAGGTTGTCATTCTTTCCTGAGAGAGCATCATACACAAAGTATTTCATTAAACTAAATACGTCAGTATTGCTATTATACAGATTTATTTCCACGATAGACATAAAAAAACTAAAGAAACAAGATTATTAAAAATTGTTAATTTAAAAAAGGAGAAATGGGGGAACTTCAAAAAATTACAGAAACAAGATAGGTTGCTTAAAGTGAAAATGCAATTATATATAAAAAAAAAATTAAACAAACAATCGTAAGATTTGAAACAGTGTTGACATTATTTCCTCAAGTTACAAATCCCTATTTTATTTAGGAGAGTCAAAATAGGGATTTGTAA
>NW_013665905.1:23645-31416 GCF_000517525.1 Limulus polyphemus
ATAAGCATAGTAGCTATATATATATTTTACAAGCATATACATAACATGTGGTATGTTGAATACCATGCATCATAGTGATCATACATTCAGTACCACTATCAATGATAACATTGTGGTAATAATATCTGGAGCAATAGCTATACAATCTGCATGAAACCAATCCAAAAATTGCCATTGTTTCTTCAAAAAGAATCGTACACCAACTAAGTATTTCATTAAACTATACTGTTTCAAATAGGACAATATTGCTATTATACAGACTTATAAAAAACTAAAGAAACAAGATTACTAAAAAATTTTTAACTTAAAAAGTCAGAATAGGGATCTTCAAAATTAACAGAAACAAGATAGGGAGCTTAAAGTGATAATGCAATTGCAAAAAAGTAAACAAACAAACATAGTGCTGACATTATTTACTCAAGCTACAAATCTTTATTTGAACTCCATGTTTGAAACTGTAATATTTAAGCTTGTTTGTTTACTTTTTTTTGCAATTGCATTCTCACTTTAAGCTACTTATCTTTATTCTGAAATTTGTTGAAGTTCCCTATTCTGACTTTTTAAGCTAACAATTTGTAATAATCTTCTGTGTGTGTCTTTTTATATATATATAGTATGCATAAAATAGATCAACAAATGAACAAATGTTTTATCCATCACCTTTTAACTTTACCTATAATATGGATTCTAAAGAGACGGGTTTCAGAGCTACAGTAAAACTTGCAGTTCAGTAAACTCTCAGACATTAATTTTAGTTACATTTTTTAAAAAAATTGTAGCACTAAGTTTGCTTACACATATACAGATAGCTATCATTTTACTTAAGAAAAAAAAAGGAACTATGCGCACACACATATACACTTTGTTTTTTAAACTTACAGATCTCTGAATCACATTTTTGGTATTTTTTATTCGTTCATAGGAAAATTTTAAAGTAACTGTCTTTTGTATTTTGGAATTCAGTTTTGAAAATTAAATAACTTACTTGAATTAACCCTTTATTTTTGGATAGACCCATTGAATGTGAAAGTGGTCTAAACCATGTAATGCAAAGAAGAAAAAATATATATTTTACAAATAAAAACGGTTAATAAGAGCATATCAAAAGCTATTATTGTTTGTTAATATCCTAATTTTAAACCATTAATTTCACTAAAACATAATGACAAACTTTTTCTATCATTTTTGTACTCAGAGAGACCAACTCATGATAGTAAAGGTCTCCTTCTCTTGGCCAGTTGTTATGAAAATGTAGCCAAATAAGGCAAGTACCCTTTTAGGATCATAATCCAATAGTAAGTGAAGAAAAAGAAAGCAGAAACATGAATTAAATAATAAAACACATTTAAATATTATGATAGAACTTGCCAAGTTTACTCGACCTCTGTTGAACTGAAGCAGTTTTTTTTTTTCTAATTACCCAACTGGTTATCCTTCGCTGTTGCAAGTAGCTTTTAAAAAGTTGAATAACCATGAAAAAGAGAAAGAAAGAAAGAAAACATAAGGGACTTGTAAGTCAGTAAGTTTTCACATATATTGGAATATTAAGGTTCAGAGTGAGCATAAAATTCTGAAACTGGAGAAAAATTTCAGTTGAATTATGCATAAGCTTATGCTTAAAATACATTTTTTTTGTTCATTATTGTTATTATAAAGTTGTTAATATTACGTTTAGTTACCCAATTTTTAAAGGTTTGAAATGCTTATTTTAATTTTGGTAGTAAGTGTACAATTTGTATTCTGATAGCTTTGTAAAGAGTGGAGTTAACTTGCATGGAATTTTTTATAAGTAGTTGTACAACTCCTTAATATTTAAATGCTAAATAGTTTATATTGTGTTCAACTTCATAGTGTGTGTGTATGTTTAAGGGATGGCATACTACTTATTACTGTAAATAGACAAGTTATTTGTATTGCTTGCATAAATTGTTTACTTGAAAACTGGAATTTTTGTAGTATGTTAATCATTTTAAATTATTTATAGGATCATTACTACTTGAATCAAAAATTCACCCAGACACTGCCTATCAAAAGCAACAGGTAAGTTTTTCCTAAAAGACATTGCTGATTTCTAAAGAACAAAGAGATAAATTAATAATTATTTATTTGATATGTGCCATACTTTAAATAGAAAATATCCATTATATTTTTCAGTGACAGAGATTTTGGTTTAAAAGAGCAGAATTATAAAAAAAAAGTCAGTCAAAAGAATTGAAATGGCGTATTTGATACAAATTCTTTATAGAACTGACTGGAGAAAATTGTTATGTCAAAGACTGGCCACAAGGACTTAAAAATAAATCTCATAGAATTTTATACAAAAATCAAGTAGGGAAAGCAGTATGTTTGTAGTGTGATGTCATTAGTTATGAAAAGTGACACTATGAAGACTATATTGTGGGGTTTTATTGTACAGAGAAATGTCAGTTTTGCTTTCAGTTCAAGGTTTATTCCCTTGGGAAACACACCGATTAGCTTAGATGAACTTGTAATTGTTCTTGTTGCATAGTTAGAAAGCCAGAAAAATTGTGATAGTTATGGGACATTTTGCACATTATTACTGTGTGTTTTTTTATGCATTATATAATTAATTAAATAATTATTTAGTGCAGTACTACCATTAGCATAAAAAAGTAGGGCTAAGTGTCATCGACAGTTGACAGCACAAAAAAAAAGACGTTTGGACCAGTCAACACTGATTCCATCACGTTCATTATGAAACCTTTCATAAAGATACTTACTCAAAAATACTGATTTTTTTTTTCAAAAGTCTTGTGTTTGTTAAAAGCTTACCAAATTCCATAAAGATACTTTAAGCACTTTCAGAGTTATAGAATATATTCATTCATGATTTTTAGTGGCTACAAGGTCATGTAAAATATGAGCCCATGCCCATAGAGTCTAGGTTATGTACACAGTCAACAGCAAAAACTTTGTTGGAAGCTATATGTTTGTTTGGAGTTGGTTATTAGACATTTTTGTTTGATATTTATAATAGGAAACACTTATTGTTTGGTCAGAGGGAGAAAATTATGATCTTGCCTTAAGTTTCCAAGAGAAAGCTGGATGTGATGAAATTTGGGAGAAAATATGCCAGGTGAGAAGAGGCATACTTACAATATTGAAATATAAAATAAGAAAAAAGTAATAATTTAACTTGCTGATATTGTTTATTTTTCAAGATTTGTAACTTAGTGTTACAACAATATTGTTATGATTCACAAACTGTTGATTAACCTGTCTTAACCTTATGGCTACTTTTTTTCATCATATGTTCATTACATGATGGAAGGTTACTTTTCTTTGTTCACCTTTTTAAAAAGTTTTTTTTATTTTGAGTGATAAATTCAATAACTTTTTAGATGAATGTTACCATTTTTTTTATAAATGATTCTAAAATGTACATATGTACATCCTAAGTTATGGATACATAATTTCATTAGGTTACTCTCTTTGATAATGGAAAGATTTCTGTAATTCTATAACTATTTGAAATAGTAATAGATAATGAACATAAGGATTGGTGCTTTGGTGATTTTCAGTGTACAAATGATCTTATGTGAGAGTTTATTCAACTATATATATATATATATATATATTATACCTTTGAGGAAGATATTAAGTATAGCAGTTTCTTGAATACAAGTGTCTTAGTATAAATTAATTCTTGTTTTAACCTTGATATCTTGATAATAGATTTGAAATTTAAATCGTGCCTCTTCATGCTACAATCAAAAAAAAAAAAATTTCCAACTCATGTTTCTTGTTATTTATGATTCAAAATGTGATTCTTTATTAATACTGGAACTGAAATATATATACGTTTAACAGACTGAATATCAGCAGAAAAAATTATTATCCATGAAAGAAATATTTCTTTTTACCTTAAAGACATTACAAATTTTGTAGGTTCAAGGGAAAGATCCCTCAGTTGAGATCACACAAGATATCGTTGAAGAATCAGAAGATGAAAGGTATGAAGATGTGTCAGATACAGCACCGCCCATTGAGCTCCCTCCCTGCGATATTGGCAGATTAGAAGAAATTAGTGAATTAATAAGCAGCTGCCTGCCATCTCCTATCCGACGTGAAAAACTAGCCGTTGCACTTGAGTCTGACAACTACATAAAGAAACTCATTGAAGTTTTTCACACATGTGAAGATTTAGAAAACATAGACAGTCTTCATCAACTGTATGAAATATTTAAGAATATTTTTCTTCTAAACAAAAATGCACTGTTTGAAGTCATGTTTGCAGATGACACAATTTTTGATGTAGTTGGTGTTCTAGAATATGACCCCTCATCACCTAACCCAAAGCAGCATAGAGAATACTTACGAAACGTTTCAAGGTTTAAAGAAGTCATACCTATCACTAACCCAGAACTGGTGAATAAAATACATCAAACATATCGTGTACAGTATATTCAAGATGCTGTGCTTCCTACTCCATCTGTATTTGAGGAAAACATGCTTTCGACTTTAAGTTCATTCATATTCTTCAACAAAGTTGAAATTGTGTCATTGTTACAGGTGAGAATTTTATTATTTTTGATAGAAATTTGTAGCTTATTGCTTTTAAATCGTATTATATTTTTTGTTTTGAACTTCAGATATGATGGAAACTAATGGAATTTTTTCTACCAATATTTACTGTGCCTTTTTTTTTTCTTAATGATATTTGTACATCTGTAAATTTCTTATTGGGTAGTCATCCTGAAGACTCAGGCTAATCATGTGAAAGTAATGATGCTTTAATAGTCAAAAAATGGAAGTACAGTACAAAAAATGTATAAAACATATTACTTTAGTTTTGGAAATAATGATTAGTGAATTTACTGTAAAATAGCATGATTGCTTTATAATGTTAAATAAGTATTGTGTATTTAATGGTTTAAATTCCCTTGCTTTGTTACTTGCCAATTTGGTGATGAACAAATCTAGTTAACATTTTTAATAGCATGGGCTTGATCCCTGGGACCGACCTCGTAACGATTTTGTGCTTGTTATAGTTTTCATGCAATAACTTTTAAATTGGTAAGCGAATGTTAACGAAATTTGACATATTATCAGTAAACATTACAGTGATTTCATACGTAAAATATTTTTTTTATTAAGTCTTAAGATTTGTAAACTAATGTTTTTCTCTTGCCTTTTTTATTTTCAAATGTTGCCTATCTGTCATGCAAAGTAATATTCATTTTAAGATTAAAATACTTTTAGGCATCAGAAAATTTTGAAATTTCACATGCAAAATCTTTATAATGTCTCCAGATAGTTATCAAATGTAGCTTAAGAAAAAACTATTTTATCTGTTATTTTCAGTAACGAATCTCTGTCCGGGTTTGGTTAATTTGACCAACCTCGTAACCATGTTAAAAAAGTTAGGTAATAAATATAAGTTATGCCTTTTTCCATCTAGAGTGACTACAAATTATAACACAACAGCATAAATGGTTAAACTAAATAGCTTAAATCTTATAACATTATACATTTATATATACTTATTATTTTTATTATATTGACCTTTCAGCCAAGCTTGACTAACAATACAGAAGTTACAAAGACACGGCACTTGTGCACTCATGTTACTGTATCCAATAATATAAGACTGACCTTTAGTCTTTACAAAGTGACCTGTCTTGCTTGTGTTTTAGTATACTTGTATTTTGTAAAATACAGTCACATTTCAATTATTATACACAATATACATTCTTAAACTAATTTTTCTTAAAATATAGGACAGTAACTAAAGAAGTAAAGTAAACAATTATCTCTTCCAGGTACGACCTTTGTACTCAGTTGCTGCTTGACGTAGATTGCTAAGCCTTTTACAATTTTGCACGTGGAGGATATGAAACAAAATAATTTTCTTTAGGTTTTATATATACAGTTGAATAATCAAAAAATCATAAATTACTATATCAATACCATAGAATTCCACTTAAAATTTATCAAGCTCAGTAACTAGAATGTATTTTAGTCTAAAAAAATGAAATTTTGAGCAGACTAAACACACAACCTACCTCATTGAAATCTTGGTTCAATGGAAAAAAAATGGCATCCAAACACGTTAAAATGGCTCAGAAAGCCACTAGGGGACATTATGAGCTTCCAATTGGTTATTCATGTCATATATAGAAATAATTGTATATAAGGGAGCATTTCCAAAAATGGAAAGTGGTGGGCAGGGTGCCACTATGTTTGATTTATTGCATGAGCAATATCTTAGCAAATTGAAAAGAGAAGAGGCTCTTATTTTATATTCTAGTTTGTCAATTTTGGTAATTTGAGTTCCTAAATGGTATGAAACTATAGACTTAGTATTTTGACATCATAAACATCTAATTTGAACCAGTGTTGCATTCAACATACCACGTGACACGCAAAAATAAATGTTTAACTGTGTTTTTTAACATTTACTTTTAAATTAAGAAATTGAGTAAGGTATAATACTAAAATTGAATTATAATCTACAGTTTGATACCAAAGTTATTGACATAAATTCATGAAATAGTAGTTCAATAAAATTTTGAATGTGAGTCAACAAATGCGATGACATGGTCTTTCACCTGACTTGTCTGGAAAGGGTTTGATTTGCTATTTTAAATGAATTGGGAAACCTTGTAAATTTGATTCTTTTATCATTGTTTTACTTTATCATAATTTAAAATTAATAAAAAAATTATTTCATTGTAAGACCAAAAAATTATCTACTTAAATATAAGAGAAAGTGACTTTGTACACAAAATTTGACACTTTTACTGTATAACTGCACAGTAACTAAATTTAACATTTAAAAAGTAACTTTTTAAAAATTAATTTAATCAAAATCTGGTACATCTATCTCATAATTTACATGTATTTCTAAATATTCAATGTGTTGGTTTTTCAACAAAGTGTAATTTGTAAAACATTTTATTTACCATTTTCAAAAAAACATGTATTGAGAGTTGTTTCAATAACTGTATATATAAGGTAAAGGAAAACATTAATTGTGATAGTTGTTACAAGATAACAACTTGCATCTGCACACAGATTAGCTATCTTCTTCAGTTTGCCTGCCAAAGAAACTTGCATGCCACTAGCCTTGAGGCAACCTCCACCTGATTTCATGTGATCCAATAGGAGGGCAACACATCTTCATGCACTTATGAATCTTCATTTTTTTTTCCTTGGCACTATAAAACACAGATGTGTTTAAATTTCATGTCTGTGTTCAGTTTAGTGAGATTTGCTTTGTTAATTAAACTTTGATTTTCGTTTTCTTTAGCTTTTGTTTCAAAAGCCTTTAAATATTTTTATCATGAATTATCAACTGAAAATGATATATACTTAGTCCTGAATATGGGACAATGTTCACATTTAGACCTTATTTCAGCTCTGGCCTTTGGAGGATTATTATTTGTCAAGAGTCAGTGCAGCCATTGTGTGTTTTGGATTAACACATGCTTAATGGGCCTCCTACTCCTGTCTCGTCAGCTGAATTTCTTTCTCCTCAGTTGGTGCTTTGTCTAGCATTTTACCATTCTAGAAACAAACTTAACCTTTCAATATTTTTCTGGATTTCTTTCTAAGATATATTCCTTTCAATTTCTCACTTTCTAACCCATGATTTTTGAGTTTATTTTGTCTTTTCTCCTTGCTTGTTATTAGGTTTTATATTGTTTCCCTTATCTACTAACTCCTTTCTCACACCAAAATGCCTCATTCCTCTCACGTTTGTGATTACTTTTGTCCTGAGTTGTAGACTTTCTTCTTTATTTTCCCG
>NW_013665905.1:32416-43699 GCF_000517525.1 Limulus polyphemus
CCTCATTCCTCTCACGTTTGTGATTACTTTTGTCCTGAGTTGTAGACTTTCTTCTTTTATTTTTCCCGATTCCTTGTCATTGGTATCTATCTGGCCAGTTTGGTGGTCAAGACCTTTTCCTTCTATTTCCCCTATATCGTGTTTTTCATCTTTTTCTTTCTACTCTTCTGGATTCCCTCTCCTACTTCCCCCTTTATCTGAGGCACTTCTTATGGCTTCTGTAGACATTCATTCCATTGTCCCTCTGTACTTTGTTCCTCTGCTGTTGGAACTCATTGGGTAAGGTTACATTCTTCTTTACTGTATCCCTTCCTTCTTCTTGTGTACTTATTAATTGCATGTCTCTCTTCCATCACCCAGATGTCTTTATTGGTGTTCCTTTCCCCCTGCTGACATGGTCAGATGTTATAAAGACTTCTGTCCTCCTTATCTTCCCAGGTTTTTCCTCTTTCTTGATCTTGCCCTTTACTTCTATTCCTCATCCGGCTCAGTCTCCTTCCCACCTTTCTATTCCATGTTCCAGGCCTTCCTCTTTCTTTTTTTCCTTCTTCCATCTATCAGAAGTTTTGTCCGTCACTCTTCTTGGTAGTGACAATTATACACGTACATTTCTGTGGGTACCTTTCCCTTCTTCTGCTGGTCTCAGTTTATGCTGACAGTCATTTTTCCACTTCTTCATCATAGACTCTTTCCTCACTCTTCTCATTTCCTTTTCTCCTCCTATCCTTCAACCCCATCTGTGATCTTTTTCACCCAGTCTGTGGTTGGTTATGATTGATGTGTCACACACCTTTCTACACTTCTCTTGGCTTTTCTTTCCTTTGTTTTCTCTTTACATCTTTTTTTGCACTTTCCATTCCTTGATCTTCCCTTTGACTCACCATCAGCCCCTCTTCTATTTGTTGATGTAGTGAGGACCTTTACTTGCTATATTCATGATTCAAGGCTAGTGTCCTTTTTCTTTGACTGTTTATATCTGTTTATCCATTCTTGGATGTTTCCTCTTCTCCTACCTTTCTTCTTTTACAGTGCTATGCAGTTGGAGGGGTGGGTGGGGATTCATTTTAGGATCTAAGTCCTTTCTCACACCCACTCAGTATTGGATACTTTTGGGTATTTTCTCGTCTCAACCGAATTCAGCCTTTCTTCTTCGCCTGTGAGCTATAATATATGTGGTCACCAGGTTTTCACTTCTCATTTTCTCCCTGCATGAGATGTTCTTTCCCTTTTGGGGACTCTGGATTCCCTAAACCCCCCTCATTCCTTAGGGGCATGCCCTCATGTATCTCTTATAGTGGACCTTGTGGACCCAAGATTTTTTTTCTTGGAGTTCTTTTGTTCTCATTTGTGACCCTCTTGTCAAGGAATTGTCACAGTGACTGAACCCTGCATGTACAACTTACCTGCATTTCCTTATCGCCTGTCAAACCAGATTTCTCCTTTCTTCAATGCTTCTGTCTGATTGAAGTACATTTTTCATTGAGGACAGAACTTCCTACATTTCAGATGCCAGAAAAAGAGTTCACTCCACACCATTCTTGCTCCTACTAATGATTTACTTGGTCTCATTCCACTCAGCTTATTCCATGGTCTTTTCCTGCTCCAGTAATTCTTGTAGCAACTGTTCCAGGGCTTATTTGTTTTGGGTATTAACCATAAACTTCTGTGCAATGTTCACAATCTTTGTCAGGAACTTCGATCTTGGTGGTAGGCCACTATTGTGTATTCTATCAACAGAAAACCTCTATGCCCCCAGATCTTCCATGGTTGGAAATGTCCATCTTGGAAAATTTAATGTTTTTCATTTAACTTTTCTTATCTAACCCAATAAATTTTTAATTTTTACATTTAAATTACTTTTGTTAAAAAGATGTAACAATAAATAGATAAAAAATATACATAATAAACAAGAAATGTAGCACTTACCTTAGTCTATTTGTACTCTAAAACATATTTCAGTAAGACTACTTTTCCCACTGTTGGCTATCCACAAAATAATATATGTAATTTTCATACATGCATTTTGGAACACAAAAAAAGTATATTAGGCACTAGAATAGAGTGACTTAAAAATATATAATTTATCTGGTTTTCTAAATAACATATAGATAGGTTAAAAAAAGTTCCATTACTACTTGGAGCAACATCTTTAATCTAAATACACCAAGTTCTTCCTGCAAACTATTGGCTTTGACAACTAAAACAAAACAGTCAATGATTTATGTAATTTAAAATATTCTCTTCATATTGGTGATAAAAATGTCCAGTAGCAATGTCAGGAACAATAAATAATTTCTTAAAAGAGAATATGGGAGGGGCTTGTCATCTGGAATGAACGAATATAGTGATATCCCAGTTACACAAGAAGATAACTGGTTGAAATTTGATATTTTGGTTTGTCAATATCTATAGTACGTGTTTCTAATTGGTTGAACTGTCTGGTACTTTTATAAGAGAGGAGAAAAATCTATAAATCAGAAGTTATAGCACCACCACATCATGTGGCTTGGTGATGCAGATTGAGATTTTATTGAAATGTTTCATTTTTAAGTTAAGAAAATAAGATTTAGATAATATAAAAATTTGAATTATAAACAAAATTTATATGTCAGATATATTAACATTATTCATAATAAAAGTTAATTTATTTTATTCTTGGTTGATAGTTTTCATTAGCTGTATGTTTTTGAAAAATAAAATTATTTACTAACACAGAACTATACACGTATAGTAAATTAAAACAGTGTTCTTCAAAAATTAAATTTCTGATTTAAACACTTAGTTTCGTAATTGTAGATTTTAGTAAAGTAACAGCCTGTATGACCTAGGAAGGATAATGAGAACTGGTCACTTATAACCAGAATTCCCATGTGATTATGATGTAGAGATTGTTATCCAATATAAGTAAATGAGCTTATTTGAAACTATGCCACTGAAAGGTAAGAAAAAGTTAGCACAAAATTTAGTTAAAAGCTGAATAATTCCAAACATTTTTGTTGTGAAACAATACAAAGATGTGCTTGTGAACAAAATATACACTAAGTTTTATACAATTTTATTATTGCAGGAGGAAGAAAAGTTCCTTGCAGAATTATTTGTTCAGTTGACAGATGAAACAACAGATGACGAAAAAAGGAAAGATCTTGTTTTATTTCTGAAAGAATTCTGCACTTTTTCCCAAACACTTCAACCTCAGAGTCGAGAAACTTTCTTCAAAGTATGTTTTCAAGCATAGATTACAATATTTGTGCATGTTATATATCAGATTATGTATTTAAACAAAAAACAAATTATATAGCTTTAAATAGAATTTCAGTGTTTGAAAAGGTAAAATAATATGTAACATCTTATTTCCAATAATAACAGTGTCATTGGTTTAATAATTTTTATAATTACGTGTTGTTGAATATGCTATTAAACTTGGGAAATTCAAATTTTTAGTCATTTTTTTCTGTGGCTAGAGTACTTGGGGATAAAACCTTATTGTAATTAACAGATTCCAACTTTTTAATGTCACCTATGGTTGTTCATGAGATTTACAATAATCCAAGGAGAAAGTGTGTTTGTGTGTGTGAGAGGGAAGAGGTAAAATGTTATTGCCTATTAAACCGTTCCAGTAACAATTGCAAATAAACCATGCTTAATGTCAAGCTTTTGAAACAACCACTGCTGTGCATTTTGATACTTGCATGTGACTACTGCAGTTTTTAACCAATCACAATCTAGTTCACTTATTTTCCTGATCTTACAAAACAGTATATTTACAGCATTGACTTTTTTTTGCACAAAAATGTCATTGAAGGTTTGCATGTTAGTTGGTAATAAATTTAGGTAGTACTGGTTGGAGAAAATACTGGAAGTTACATTTGTTGTTGGGACTAAACCATAAGTGGTGAAGTCAAAACTGAAAGAATTCATTAAAACTGCTGATTTACTAGGAATAGCTTTATGCACAATATGCAATGAACTTATAAACTATGCTTCACATATAATTGCTCTACAGTTTTGACACATGGCAAGGCCTGAATTTAATATCCATTTTTTGATATCCTGCTTAGCTAATAACAGTCAGAAATCTAGTAGCCTGTCAGAGATTTAGCCACATCTATGTATTATCATGTGACATTGAGATGAACTCTAAACTTGGAATACTTCCAAAAACTGCTGAATTGTATGTCTCACAACTTGACCAAAGTATTCAAAAGACTAAAAAACAAATGTGAAGCCCAATAAATTTATTTGTTATATTTTAATTCACATTATCTTTTAGTATTTCAGACAGCTGAATAATTCACAAGAATAGATTAGTTGCATCAGTTCTGCATATTCTTGAAAGCTAGTGTAAGTATAGGATCAATGTAATGAGCAGAAGGCATCTCAGAACACCATACATTCAAAAGATGATTTATTTTCACTAAATAAATCGTCATAGTTCTGTATCTTTAAATTTTTAGTCTTCAAAATGTTATATGTATACCAGTACTATTTCAATGCTAAACAGTTAGGCCAGTGATGTCAAGTGTCTTACTAACGTATTTTTCTTACCTGAGGATAATTTTCATAAAAATTATGTTGAATCCATGAAAACACAAGATTAAGTGGTGGAAGAGAGTTTGTGCTCAGAAATATAACAGACAATAATTCATGTTTTGAAATCAAATCTAGTATGTTTAAAAAAATATTTTTACCAAAGATTAATTAGCCTTACTAAGTCAACAGCTAATAAATAAGAGGATTTTTATAATTGATAAGAGTGACATCTAAGCTTATAGTAATTGCTTAAATTAATTTTCATGAAATTCCAGTGCCGCAAAGATATAGTAATGATCTCTAGGCTGCAGTGCCTGTGGCTGTCATGAAATTCTAGTTGACTGAAATTTTCACTAGCCAGTCTTGACTGCTCATATTGCTAAACTTGGACTAGTGAACTACTACTAATTTTAGGCCATTCATGAAGCTACTAAAAATAACATAGAATTGTCAGATAAGTTATGAAATGTGGATAATTTTCCTATAAAGTTTAAAGGTAGGGGAATGCATCATAGAGCTTCTAATTTTCAAAATGTTATGAGGGAGCATCTTTCTGGAACCCCTTAGCACAGGGCTTAATCCCTGAATAAATGAAAGTGCAAAATCTTGGCTTCATGCATCTATTTCTCAATCATCAAACTTGTAATTATTATTGTAAATTCTTGTTGAATTGTTGTCATGCTTAGTAAGTCTAATTATTTTTATGTACATAAGGATGCTAATTGCTAACTAGTTTCATCCTATGTTTTTGCTAATAATCTGCTGCCATCTTTAGGGAAATCCTAAGAAGGACTATTTCAGTCAAGAGGATAAAGTCCACAATTTAATCCCAGCTACTGTTAGCATAGAAATACTTATTCTTGGGAGTTCTCCAAAAATGGGAGCAGATTAGCATCTGATACATAGGATAAAACCAGTTAGTAATTAGTGTCTAATTATATGTATTTAAATGACTTAATAATTACTAGTTAGACTTAGGTGATCATACAGGCTACTAATAATGACAAGAATTGATATCTGATTGCCTTAACCTTCATTACAAGTATTTAGTTTTTGATATTTGTCACCTTGTGTGTGATTATTTGATCATTGTATATTTTCAGACATTGTTGAATCTTGGTGCTTTACAAGCATTAGAAATAACACTGGTAAGAATTGTTTGATATTTTCTAATTAATCTAAAATTCTCTCTCTCTCTCTGTTATGTATATGTTAACTTACTTTTGTAACATTTTATATGACCTATTTTTTACGATATATAATTTTTCTACTATGTGTCTAAATATAAGCCTTATACGTACAGTTACTCAGTTTTTTTTTGTTGTGTATGTAAATATCAGTTTCTTGTGTGTGATTATATTTACTGGAAGAAGTGTCATGTCTTTAATATAATTGCAAGTTTTAAGTAATTGTCTCTTTCTGTAGTTAAGTCGATCTTAAGTTTTGAGTTTTGGTTGGTAGCATATTTGAATTACCTAACTAATTATGAGAATTCTTTGAAAAAGAAATATTACCAAACTTGCTAGAAGTATAGTCCTTAGGTACAAATTGTGGAAATCATGTTTTTTGTTGCTTATTTGTTATAAAAGTTGAGTAAGTTAGATGTTTTGAATAATCATCTTACTATGATGGACGTAGTATGTATGTCGGTATCTATGTATGTAACCAAACCTCCTGTGCCATCTATTGAATGGCATCACAAACCAAAACCCATAAAAAAACTTCACACTTTGGAGATTCAAGATTCAGAGAATTAGAAAAATAACTGTAGTATGTGCAACAACCATTTCTTTATAATAGAAAACAATTTTAAATAAAAGTAATCACAAGAACATGACTGTATGTGAGGGTTTGGTTATATCTTTATTGATGTAATTTTTAAATGTAGTACTGAGAAACTAGTATTCTTCTAAATCTGTTACATATTTTTTTCAATAAATGGTATCATATTCAATATATAAAAACATTAAATTTATATCAGTAAAGTTTATGTTTGTTTGTTTGAAGTTAAGCACAAAGCTACACAATGGGCTATCTGTGCTCTGCCCTACACGGGTATTGAAACCCGGTTTCTAGCATTGTAAGTCCGCAGACATACCGCTGTGCCACTGGGGTGGGGGCATTTGGATTGTGCTCTTTAGTCATATGCAACTCACTGAATTAAAACGATTCAATATGCAGAGCTCAAAATTTGCAATCCAAACACTTTTCATCATGCAGTACTTCCCAGAAAAAAATCCTTTTTTAGTAAATGTTAATTTTTTCCAATTTTTTTTGAATGAGATACGAATACTATGATTAGTAATTACTAGCACAAACAGCTGCCTGTAGGCTGGTGTTTCTGCTAGTTATTCTTAATAGTGAAAGTGACACTTCATCCATTTAACTTATTCAAGATTAGAGCTGAGTAATTAGTGAAATTTGATAATCGATTAATAGTAAAGCTCATTAATCAGTTACATATAACTATTTGATTATTCTCACATGAGAATTGTAGTTGGAATAATCGAAAATAGCAATAATCAGAAATGCTAATTAATTGATTTAATCATAATTTCAACTAATCTTTTATTTTACATGAAACTAATTGGTATTAATAGGTAATCAAGTTAATTGCCCAGCTCTATTCAAAATCATCACAAGAAATTCCCCTTTTTTAGGTTATTACTGTTGATGATATTAAATAGCATGTATACTTCTACTATGTCATTTCCCAGCCAGTCTGACAAGCAGAAGGATATGACATATAGTGTAGGTAAATGTTGCAATCAAATTTTACTAACTTTTCTTTTTTTTCTTTTTGAGTAATAGATTTAAATAAATATAGCTGCAATAAGTATGTAGATATAGCTCTTTAATAACTTATGTAGGTTAGAAATATTTTCTGTTTCAGCCTATCTCCATATAGCTTTCTAATAAATGTTTTAATACTTTTGTATAATCTCTTTAGGGTATGGATGATCAAACTATCAAATCTGCATCAATTGATATTCTATCATACATAGTGGACTTTAGTCCACCAATGGTTCGTGAATATGTCCTTCAGCAGAGCAATCCTCAGGATGATGTAAGTATATGTTTCTAAGACAAAGGAATTCTTAATATATAATTTTCCAACTTAATACTTAAAACTATTGACTAGTAATACATTTTTCATTTTGGTATTCAATAGATTTATATTTTTGATGATGGATGAATATTTGTTCTCAGGAGTCAGTGTAATTCTGTAATGAAGATAGTCTAAAGTTTTTCATTACAATAAAAGATGAAAGAAATTTTTTTCATATACTTTCACATTTTAGCTGTTCATGTTAGTATGCATGTATTTCAACACTTAAAGTTAAAACTATTATTTTTCAAAAGGATGTTTTAGTATTGTTATCAGAACATAATATTTAACATGTCAAGAATTTTGTATTGAGTTTATCTTAAACTCTTCACAGTGTACTGGGTTTCATTTGTTTATTGCTAAATTTCTGAGATTACCTTTAAGTGAATCCATCCCTGAGAGACATTAAACTGAATTTAGATTAAGCCTTTTATTTTTTTCCTGTTTGCTTATGCTCTAATAACCAGATAATTTTAATTGGCATGCTTCTGATATGGAAGTCTCAAAAACCTTTGTATTTACACTTACACTAGTATGTGAAATGCATTGATATGAAATTTAAACCGGTAGGATATTATAATTTTGTAAAGCTTAATAACTGTTTGAAATAAGGTTTATTGGTTTTGTATCTGCAGATTATTGGTAAAGTAGTTTATTTTTTGACTAAAGTATCATTTCCTCTTTTTTTTAGGATCAACTGATAATCAACATCATTATAGAACAGATGATATGTGATCTCGACCCAGGTATTACTTTAATTGTGGCAACACTATTACTCCATGTAAGAGGGAAATGCAAGTTTTTCTTTTCCCTAACAAAAGTTTCTAAGTTGTCAACTCTTAATTTTCTTTAATGACATAGCACTTTAAATTATATAAGCAAAGACAAATTTTTATTTAGGGAGCTGAATATTTCTTGAAATTTTTATATGTTATGATAGGTAAATAGGCATATAATTCATATAAAGTTTGTATGATTTGACCATCAAACAAGAAACAAGTGTCACTTTGTTTAGAATTTCACTTAGAAAATAAAAATTTGGATAAATTTTTACAATTTACCAAAAATAAAGTTTATGAAGTTTGAGAAATCGTGTTTTGTCACCACTTTAAACATACTCAAAATATTATTTGTCTGCTATTGTTATATTTAGATCTTATTTATCAAGACTAAATTTCATAAGAATTTTTTAGTGGCTTAAATTATTTCTTGTATCAGTTATTGTTAACAAATAGTCTTGATTTTTATTAGCCACAAAAATATACTATTAAGTTTCCTTTTAAGCGAGAATACTTGGTTAATAATTTTGTGATTTTTTTTCTGATTTATGTACAGAAAACTAATAACTCCTCCTTTTTCAGATCTTGGAGGTGCAGTTCAACTTTCAGGAATCTTAAAGCTTCTTTTAGATCCTGACAACATGTTAGTTACTGTGAACGTAAGTATATTATTAGTTTATTCTAAATTGCGTCATAATCTTGGGTTAAAAGTTAATCATTAAATCATGAAGAAATTTTTGAAGGAAAAATGATAATTTAAATATGTTTAAAGAAGATGTTTTATTAACTTGTACCTTTATTAAATTCTCATTAATAATACGTTAAGTCTTTGTGGTATATCATTGATTTCATTATTTTTTGTTGATTTAAGTTGTTTTTTTGTAGATGTAGTGTTGAAGTTTCTTTTCATTTGTATTTCAAAATGTCTGCTTGTCTCACAGAGATGACAAATGATACATTGTAGTATGTAATTGTTTTTTCTGATTATGTGATGGTTTGATTTGTATACAAGTGATATGTATGTTTTGGTTAACAGAAGTATGTTTACTTAACGTCACTTTTAATTAATTGTTCTGTAATCCACTAATACTTATAACATCACAAATTCAAATTTTACAATTTATTTTTTCTATGTATTAACAACCTTTGAGTAAATAATATACCTTATAACGTATATCTGAACCTGTATAATAGGTAATGACCCTCACTATTTTGGTACCAATGGGTGAAATGAACCCATCAATCATGAATGAAATTGGACGTTTGATATTGGACTTAAGAATTATTTTGAAGTGACCTTTATTACACACACATAAATAAGTATATATATGTGTGTGTGTCTGTTTTTGGTTGTTTTTTTTTTAAATTAATGTTATTTTTTGTCTATGTTTTAGAAATCAGAAAAGACAGATTTTCTCAATTTCTTCTACAAACATTGCATGCATGTATTAATAGCACCAGTGTTAGCCAATACAGCAGGAGATAAACCAAGTAAAGGTAAGTCACCATAGAATACTTTTAAGTAAAAAAAAAAATTATTATTAACACTTTTGCTACAGACATCTTATATGTGTCACAAGGTTTTAATGAGTTTGATTCAAAATTGAATTAAATAATTTGTTATCACGATATGTAAATAAATATAGCATAAAACATAGCTAATAATCCAAATTTTTAATGGTATATAAGTTTTAGGTACTTGATTTTATAAGGCAATATGAAAACAAAATTCTGAATCTCCCTTAGTGTGAGAATTGTTACATTTTCTCTTTAGGCATTCCTTCCTCTTTAATTTATTTACCACTCTTCCAAGAATACAATATTTAATGTAAATTACTCATTATAATGTTGTCATGGCTCAGGAAAAGCATAATTTTTATAGCCCTCAATCTTATTTGGTTACAGAGCCATCAAATAGAAAATCAGACCCCTCTTGCCACTCCTACTTATCGGATCTCCTCTCTCAGGAATTTCCAGTAGTTCTCTCTGACATTCAATACTATATTATTTATAATAAATTGAAAGTCAAGGTTTTACTTTATCACATTATGTATTATATTATGTCATTTTCTGTACAGAGAATTGTCAATTGTGCTTCCAGTTTGAACTTTATTCCCACAGGAAGCACATCGACTAGCTCAGATGAATTTATAATGGCTTGTTGCATAGTTAAAGCCAAAATAATTGTGGTAGATTTGGGACATTGTCTGTTTTTTTGCTTGTTATTATTCTATCTTATTTGGTGCATTATTTAATTAAATAAAAAATTATTTAGTGCACTAGTATAAAAAGAGTAGAGTTAAGTGTCATCAACAGTCGACAGCAAAAAAAAGACCCAGGTAAGCACTTTATTTCTTTTCTTTCTTTTTTTCATATGTATACTTTATTTATTATTATAAAAGTTACTAAAATGTAGAAATTGGGATTTTTTTAGGTTAGATCAGATAAAAATAAAGAATAATGATAATAATAATTAAAATTTTTCATGAGGTACATTCTTGAGTAGCCTGTACATTATGTAATTCGATAGGTCAATTTGGAGTCATGAACTCGGCTGGTTTGACCAAGTCCATAGTGAGAAAGTTGATTTTTTTCTGAATACCATTTAGTATAAGAAAGCAAGATGTAGTATTCTGAAGTATGAAATATTTATAAGTTATTTGATATCCTTGTCTCATTGACTTATATTTATATTTATTTCTTAAGTTGAAATGTTTTGTTTTATAGTATCTGCTGTCAGAAATTTCTTTTTTCCAAGGAAACTATTTTTCTTTTTGGAGAATCTATAACTTACAAAAAATTGTAAAAAATTGTTTTGCAGCTTGTATATTACTTTTCTTGTAAAAAATTACTTAAAAAATACAC
>NW_013665905.1:44460-45689 GCF_000517525.1 Limulus polyphemus
AAAAACAGTTACACGAGTATTAAACTACAATAAGATTCAATCTGGGAAACATTTTATGATTGAAACTTGGCTTAGAATAACTTAGTAACAACAACAACAAAAAAAAATGAGAGAGAGATCGCATAGCATAAAGTTGCTCAAGAAAAAGTTTAAATAAGCCAAAATATTTATCCCTGAAATTACCTTCTGTTTTCACTGTATAATACATTTGTCTGTGAGAGGCTTAAGGATGGTAATTAGTGATGAGTTTAGGACATTTGTTGTATGTTTGTACAAACATTTGCTGAGATTTCAGGTTTTGGATGTTTTGAAATTGAAGAGTTTATTTATAAAAGCTGTAAACATTACAATAACTTAAAGTTCCTTACCAGAGTACTTTGTCAACAGAAAAATCCTGAATGAAAACAAGTCAAAAGGGATTTGAGCTGCAAGGCATTCACTGAATTCATAACATGTTGCTATTAAACCTCAGATTTCCTTAATACCCTGTAAGGACATTTGAGTTATTTCTAAGTTTATTGTGTGTAAATGTAGAATGTATTGTGTGTAGAATGGAACAAAGTTAAATGCAATTGTTGAAACAATTTTTTTGAAGCTTTATAGTGTCCGTTATGATTTGTGTTTAAGTGGAATGCACCTGAAGAAGCTGTAAAGTGAAATGTTGAGTGTTCAATTAAAGAAAATTAATAAATTTTGGTATTTTAAGGGCATTTATTTGTAGTATTAAAAATATTTTTTTTCCTAATATAGAGGACAGTCAAACAGCACAGTTACTTGGTCTGATAATGGAACTTCTAACATTTTGTGTGGAACACCACACCTACCATATAAAAAACTACATTCTTCACAAGGACCTACTTAGGAGGATTCTTGTTCTCTTGAAATCAAAACACACATTCCTTGTTCTCTGTAAGTAGGGAATGAAGTTTTTTTGTTTTATTCTATATTCTCTAAACTGTATAACAATCACAGGAATGTTAAATGTACCAACTAGTTTTTTTTACAAGTAATAATAAACATTTTATAAATGTAAAATGATGTAGGAATGGCAGTGCCAAAAAGAATGGGAAAAAGAACACATGGATGATATAGCTATACATAGATCATCTCTTCGTGACTTTCAATATTAAAATTTAATGTTACACTGTTTGGTACCTGATGATGACAAAACTTTATCTAAACGTTGTACATTTGCTGTTATGTTAAACTTATATTAAAGTTTTTCTTCA
>NW_013665905.1:46648-58977 GCF_000517525.1 Limulus polyphemus
CTCAGATTGCGAGTCGAGTATCTTAACCACCTGGCCATGCCGGGCCTTTTATGAACTGTTTTCTTGTGTTTCAATACGTTATTAGTGGAATTTAAAATTACTACCAAACCAATGGTATAGTTTTTTGGTTACCTGGACAAAGCAGACGATCATCCGAGACCCCCCAGTAGCACAGCGGTATGTCTGCGGACTTACAACGTTAGAATCCGGGGTTCGATACCCGTGGTGGGCAGAGCACAGATAGCCCATTCTGTAGCTTTGTGTTTAATTACAAACAAAACGATGATCCGATCAAAAGTTCTAAATCGTCCTAAACTCACATGTTTGTTCACAGCCCTAATTGGATACCATGTTTGTGTACATGTGGTTATAAACAGACTTTCCAAAACCATCCATGTTAGATGTCAAATTTGACGGGTGTGTGTGTAATTGATATTGTTTTGTAACAGTCTTTCTTTCTCGTACCTATAAATTTACAGGCTTTGGTTATCCTTTAATTGTTTTGAAGAATCCACTAAGTGGCGGTTTCCATGTCGATGTATCTTTTGTTACTCGGCAACTCTTCTGTAGGTTTGTTTGTATGTAGTCCGGAACATAGTAGTTTTATTGAATTACCTTAGCATCAGGCTACAGATCTACACGTTGGTAAGAAATTCTTACTTCTAATAATATGTTTTTTTAGGTTAGAACAGTCTGAATTATTATGAGTGGAGAGAATTTCGTGCATTAAGATAAAATGGTTGCAACCTGTTCTTTAACCTCTGAAATTACATTGACTATTTCTTACCATTTTTTTTTTTTTGCTTATAAAATCTTCAAGCTTCTACTCAGGCTGTTTTATATATAAATACATAAAAGATTAATATCTTGGACTCAGTATTCTAATGCTTAAATAAGTATATGCATATAAATAAGTCTTCTTATTTTACTAAACAGATAGTGTCACTGTCATCTTTAGTAATCTTAAGCAAGCGAGTACTAAAACAGGGAAATAGTACATGGTAGATATGATATACTCTGAGGTAAAAAAGGTATACATCTTGTTGACCAGAAGGTGATTCACACACGCTGAACAAGGGTTTTTACACATTACACAGTAATAACCAGACGGACTTGTTTTCTATTATTTTCATACACTATTTTCTTTACGGAAAGCAAAAAAGTTATACAAGGCTTAAGGGGGTTTGCCGAAAGGAACGTATTTCATTGTGTATGTAATGTTTACTTATATCAATGGACAGGTAATAATTCCAAAGCTATAAACTGATGTTGCAATGTTTTGTTTTTCTTCCAGGTAATGAGATGACACAGTCATAAGACACCGTCTGATATCCAATTACTTACACAACTCTGATTCGTAGATATGTAGGAAAATTACATTAAAAACATCCCTCTTTTACAGACTGAGCTGAAAGTAATTACATAAAGAGCAACTAATTGAAACTATTCTTTAA
The DNA here is from genome assembly GCF_000517525.1 of Limulus polyphemus. Lineage (NCBI taxonomy): Eukaryota > Metazoa > Arthropoda > Merostomata > Xiphosura > Limulidae > Limulus > Limulus polyphemus. The sequence continues at coordinate 48,103 of NW_013665905.1, forward strand.
TAAGTTCAAATAAGCTTGAACAAATTATTTTTACAACACTAGTCGTATTTGCCCGTTATACGGAAAGCTTACGAATTATCCAAGCTTTAAAAGCACAAAGACGAATCCTTCATTAATATGAAATTATATTCCATATATTTCATTTATTCAGACAGTTGAATAAGTATCACTGCAGTAATTTATTCTTAATAATATAGTGTTGTTGCTTGACAATGAGTAAAATAATATTCTAATAAGTGGTAAAAAAAACCACAAACTTTGCGAATAATAATTTAGTAGCATAAATAGAACATTTTAAAAATTTTACTTATGTTAATTACCAATAAAGACAAACACAAGATATATCTAATTATTTAAAATTGAGAGAATGGGTCTTGTTATGCCGAAAAGAAACTAAGTTACTCATATATATCTCTATATGAAACATCTGTGAAAGATCCTTAACAAAACAGCATATATAACGTGATTTCAGTGGTACAAATCAAAATCTTTAAGCAAACTTTGTTCTTGTTTCGTGGGGGCCTTTATGGATGATTTTATTAATAGTAAGCCTTAAAATGTTCATGTTCGCAAAATCAGGCCAAAAAAAAAGGTTTACAGGTCTATAAGTAAACATCTGTTGCATTCAGAAGATTAAGGGCATGCCTATAGGAGTGACAAGTATAAATGTGAAACAGACAAACTTCAGATGGTATTATAAACCTAGAATTTGCACCTTTGTTCTTCTGAATTATAACTCATGATAGAAGTAACAGAACAATAAACATAGGAAAAAAAGTAATTAATCTGAAAATAGTAGAATTATTTTTAAAAAAATACCACAGTACTGACGTCTTCTGTAACAGGACATTGTTGACAAACATCCATACAGCTGGTGTATTACACTACAAAAGGTTTATCAAACTACCCAAACGATGGTTATTTATATAGCAAGACATTGTTAACCGTCATAACAGGACATTGTTGGCAAACATTCATACAGCTGGTGTATTACACTACAAAAGGTTTATCAAACTACCCAAACACTGGTTATTTATATAGCAAGACATTGTTAACCGTCATAACAGGACATTGTTGGCAAACATCCATACAGCTGGTGTATTACACTACAAAGGGTTTATCAAACTACCCAAACAATGGTTATTTATATAGCAAGACATTGTTAACCATCATAACAGGACATTGTTGGCAAACATCCATACAGCTGGTGAATTACACTACAAAAGGTTTAGCAAACTACCCAAACGATGGTTATTTATATAGCAAGACATTGTTAACCGTATAACAGTAAAACAGACTTACGGTTGTACTTAGAAGGAGGTAGAACCATGATCAAATATTGTTTTAAACAGAAAAATGTATCACTAAAACTCATCATCCAATCAAACGAAGTACTGACAATAGAATAGTTACTCAGTATAGTTTATTCATTAAGACGCACGAGAAATTTCAATAAATTAGACACTTCACCTTTTGCTCACCAAAACCAAAACACTTAAACCTTTGGAAATATGTGGTAAATAACCAACAAGCCAGGAAAACAATCAAAATACACAGAGATACCAATTCTGACGGACATCGAATATCATTGTTACGATAATGTGTGCTAGTATAAGTTGTGAGCATTATAGTTCTGGCAGATAACAATGTCTTGCTATATAAATAACCATTGTTTGGGTGGTTTGCTAAACCCTTTGTAGTGTAATTCACCAGCTGTATGGATGTTTGCCAACAATATCCTGTTATGATGAACGTAGTTAAAATCTGCTCAACGGAAATTGTAGCTATAATCTATCTACAACTGTAAGTCTCTTCTAATGTACGTATGAACGTAGTTAAAATCTGCTCAACGGAAATTGTAGCTATAATCTATCTACAACTGTAAGTCTCTTCTAATGTACGTATGAACGTAGTTAAAATCTGCTCAACGGAAATTGTAGCTATAATCTATCTACGACTGTAAGTCTCTTCTAATGTACGTATGAACGTAGTTAAAATCTGCTCAACGGAAATTATAGCTATAATCTATCTACAACTGTAAGTCTCTTCTAATGTACGTATGAACGTTGTTAAAATCTGCTCAACGGAAATTGTAGCTATAATCTATCTACAACTGTAAGTCTCTTCTAATGTACGTATGAACGTAGTTAAAATCTGCCCAGTTTAAGATGTAGCTTTAATCTGTTTATATGTTGACCTCCTTACCTCACTGGGTCAGTGATATGTTTAGAGAGCTACAATGCTAAAATTTGGGGTTCGATTCCCTACGGTGGACAGAGCTCAGATATCTCATTGTGTAGGTGCCTGATGATGACAAAACCTTGTCGAAACGTTGTGCATTTGCTGTTATGTTAAACTTATATTAAAGTTTTTCTTCATTACCCATTCAAGCCATCTCCAGCCATTAATAGTTTATACTAGAATTTTGTTTTTTAATTACTACTAGTTATTGCAATTAAGTGATGACATCGTAAACTGCCCAGAACCACACAAGAGTGGATTTAGGTTTAAACTGATGTTAGTGATAAAGTAGTTATAGAGTTATCTGGACTGAAACATGAAGAAGAAAGATGAACAATTTGGTGGGTTGGCATATTAGCAATATTTTCTTGCCTTGTTCTTGGGATTGTAACGTGACCATGCCTTAATTCATGATTTTTCTGAAACATTAATAATTTTTGCATGGTATTATTGTAATTTAGACTACAGAAAGTTAAATCTTAGTAGCTTCCATTTTTGAAAATTATTGGCTGTATCCATTTTTAAAGATGAGAATCATTCAGTGTTCTTAAGACCACGTTGGGTAGTTTTCTAAATGTAGGTTCATACTTGAACAAATAGAAGGCATAGAAACAGAAATGGTAAACTAACCAAAAATGTTAAAATTCGATTGGGAAAAATATATCTGAGTAACATGCCACCAAAAATTATAAAAATAAAATTTTATTATTTACAGTTTGAACACCTAGAGACATGACAGAAATGAATATTTGAACAGTTTTGGAATTTTTCTTTATAAAATAAACTAGGAAAACATTACATAATTTGAAAATTTTTTTGAATACAAAATTGTTGAAATAGATGTAAATTATGTTAGTTAATTAAATTTGGAAAGGTGAATTACTCAAAGTAACATGAACATTTATTGATCCAAAAAGGGTTAATAGACCCTCACCAAAGTAATTCAAAGGTTTTAGGTTATAGTGAGGAATATGAATTTTTTAATCCTCTCCTATCATTTAATTTGTATGGCAAGTAAGATTTTGTTTTAAGCAATTTAAAAAGTACGTAGAAAATATGTAAAGATGTTTGTGTATAATTTTGCAAATGGTTAGTAGTTGCTACCTCTTTTTCCATAGAATATTTTGAATATAAGATGGTACTTGTGTAATAGATCCTTGAAAATGGGTGAGTTTTCATTCTGTGTAATAACTTAGTTAACTTAAGCTTTGTTTACAAAGTAGGGGATGCAAAGATTGACTGAACATATGTTGGTTTAGCTTCTGTTTCAAATTTGGTGTTTTAAAAATTTAAAAGTTTGCTTTTCTAGTTAACTGTGAGGGTATTGATTTTATTTCAAAATGATAATGTTTTCAATACGTGTGTGATTTTAAAGGTTAAATTATAATGCACCAATAATCTTGATATTAGGTGTGTATGTATGTATTTTGACATACATATACACTATAATTCATAAGAAATAATATTTTTTAAACAAATGCATTTTGGGTGATTTTCTATAAATCTTTTTTTTACATGTATTATACATAGTTGCAACTTGATGGAGATTTGTTGTAAATGCTATATTAAAATACATTCAGTTTATAAGGCTGTTAATATGTGTGTGACATTTATAGGCTATATGTTGTTAATAAACTGTTTTTATTGTTGAAGGTGCAGTTCGTTTTATGAGGAAGATTATTGGTCTTAAGGATGAATTCTACAATCGCTATATCATCAATGGTAATCTTGTTGCCCCTGTTGTTGATGCTTTTAAAAGGAATAATGGCCGTTATAACCTCTTAGACTCTGCTATTCTGGAAATGTTTGAATTCATCAAATCGGTGAGTATTACTTCCCCTTCAGTTTACTAGCTGAATTTTTAATGTAAAACAACATAAGCCATGTTATTTTGTTATCCACCAAGACAGGAAAAAAAAAGAAGAGTTGATAACAGTATTATTTACTGTTCTAAATATATGTATATGATGTTACTTGTATTAGCATGATGAAATTGATTGGACAAGGGAATGTGTGGCAGTTGTTTTTCAGTGTGGTTATATTGGTACAGTTTTACTTTGCCTTAAAATCTGTGAAGAGCAGAATGAATTTGACAGTTTTAGCAGTAGATTTTCTTTTAAGAATAGTATTTTCAAGGTTCTCTAGCTTGTTTGCACAACTTTTTCAGGCTATTTTAGCAACAGAAATTGTTGCAGTATTATTTCATAAAGCAACAGATGAAGATAACTCCGGACTTTTTTAATTGTTTTTCCAGTATTGGTAATGAACTCATTTTCAAAAAGTTTGTTTCTAATATAACAATTGTCATGTTAATATAAAAAAGTCATAGAAACCATTTCAAACACAGTAAGTAATTTATTACTACTGCTTATATTTTCTGCTGCATTCTTTTTGATGTAGGAAATTTATAATATGGATTACAAACGTACTAAAAAAAACTACAAAAGATATAGTATAATAAGTAACAAGAGATGTATTTTTTTCCTGCTGATTTAGTGGCAGCTGTTTCAAATGTTTTGGTGGATAAAATAAACTTGAAATTTTACTGTTTTATATTTAGATTGTGAAATTATATATATTTTCAGGGCTCAACATTAATGGTTGCCTAACTGCCCATGGCAAGTGAAAGCTAAAAGAGCTTGTCTGACTGGGCAAGTGATCTTTGGGTGTTGGTCAGGAGCATAATAAGAGGATAATGTTTGTAGAAATTGTAAATGAAATGATGTAATAAAGTAAATTTTTATACACATATCCTTTTACTCTTGTAAACTTTAATGATTATAAGTCTTGTTTAAATATCTCATTCTTTTCTCAAATTGAAGGCCTACTCAAAATTTAAATCCATGCTGCTTTAAGTTGGCTATTTTTATCCCTTTCAGTCTGATTATACTTACATATTAAAAATGTAATATGATAAGCATCATATATGCTTATGCTATAAAACTACTTAAACTAGATATTTTGATGAAGACTTGTAGTGAAAAGTAACAGATTTTGCTGTATTAGTGTGCAAATGTTTTAATTATGCTCTGTCTAGCAAACATTAGGTAACCTTGTATTTACAACATTAGGTATGACACATTTACAACTGTTTCCATCATCTAGAGCCAAATGATTAGTGGAACCTAAATCATTAACTGATTATATTCACCTTTTGGGTTATTCACTCATGAGACTAATTTTGATATGTGAGTCCAGTGACTCAGTTATTGAAGTAACAGTGTCATCACTTGTGCCAAGTCATTCGTTGTTCCATTTAGAACACACAAATCTTGAGCCCTTGAACTGCAAATGTCATCACCTAATGGTATCGTGCATGATAGACGTCTTGTAATTGACATTGCTTAGAAACAGTTTTAATTCCGTAACATTATGAATTGTAATTTAGGTCAAAATTAGTAAGATGGAATACAACTTCAGAGTTTTTAAGATCATTAAATATTTTACTGCATGTTTTTTGGCTTTCTTCATTTAAATGTTATTGTGTTTTGATTACTGCCTTTTGTAGAAATGTGTTATTCCAGATGCTCTTAACTCTTCCTAGTGCATAAAATGTAAAGTATAACATGTAATAAAGCAGATTGTGTGTCAGTGAATCTTGAAAAGGCTACATGCATACTTATGTTTTATATTGGCATGTAAAGTTTGCTGAACTATTTTGGTCTGTCTGTAGTTCATGAAAATATTTTAGCTTGATTAGATGTAGTTTTACAAGTCCTTACTGAAAAAATTAATGAAGAAGCCAGGCTCTGCAGATGGTCGTGCCTATTCTGCAGCCGACTAAAAAATAATTATTATCTTTCTTCATTTCAAATTTCTGATTATCAGTTTTACTTGGTTTCAAAACATTGAATAAATACTAAGCAAATGTTTTTCAGGGTAATATGTACAGGCTATGATTGTTTTTTCGCAGTAGCTTTATTATTAATACTACACCACTGTAAACATCATGGTTGAGTGTGGCTAGTCAGATGCAAAATATTTGCATAACTAGGTTGCATATTGTTATTGTTTTTTAACTAGTATGAAAATATAAAATAAAATGTCAAAGTTAAGCTTTCCTAAATAAGGAGGAAAATTTGCTGTCCAAGCTTCAGTATTGTTATATAAAATAACATGTCAAAGTTAAGCTTTCCTAAATAAGGAGGAAAATTTGCTGTCCAAGCTTCAGTATTGTTATATAAAATAACATGTCAAAGTTAAGCTTTCCTAAATAAGGAGGAAAATTTGCTGTCCAAGCTTCAGTATTGTTATATAAAATAACATGTCAAAGTTAAGCTTTCCTAAATAAGGAGGAAAATTTGCTGTCCAAGCTTCAGTATTGTTCTGTAACTCGGTTGCCTAATTCGACATTTATTATTTTTTGTCAAGGGTTGAAAATAATTTTATGTGTTGAAGAATTTTATTTATATAGGTAGAATGAACACAACATTTACTGAAAATAGCAAAACAGTATTTTAAGCCATTGTTTCATTTATTTTTATCATTTTAGTAATATTTCTTTCTGTGTGAGAAAATCCTTTTAGTTCTTGCAAAGTAAAAATATCAGAACTGTATGTAAAATAAACTGGTTTTGTTTGAAATAATTGGTTGGTATTTATTTTACCTAAATCATAATCTTCTCATTCATTCATAGTTTCTTTTTTTTTTTTCTATCAGATACATACTTAGGAAGGCTTAACAAAAGTTTTTCCAGGTTTTTGTAGATTTTTCCAAATAGTTCAAACTTGGCAGAGTGTTTGCTTAAAGTTTTGGTGCCATTAGTTGTAATGGGTTATTTTCAAAATAGTTTGCTGCCTGTCGCAGCTAAGCTTTAGTTTTGTTGACATAAAAAGAGGACAAGATTGTAATTGCTTTAATACCTCAATAAAGTTCATTTTAATAATGATATACTAACACATATTAATATATAGCTTTTTGTTTAGCATAAGCAGTAATTTGAAGCAGTTATTAAGATAATTCATTAGATTAGGGGATAAAGTCAGATTCTCTGTAATTTATGCAGCAGAATTTAACTTAGGACATCTGTAATATATCAATTGTGCCCTTGAAATGGCTAAATAAACAAAATATGTATTTTAATGTAGCTGTAGATTCAGTGTTTCTTAACCTGTGGTGCATGCACTTCTTAAAGGTGCAAAATGTCATTTCTGGGGGTGTGAAACATGTTGGTGTTTCCATTACAAATTGATAGTAACCTCTCTATACTTTTCAACTGTACTTATGTGACAGTAGCCATTACCAATTCTCCCAAACTAGTCTTTCAAGCTCCCATGGGAATGAAGCTTCTGTTATAACTGAAATTGACATCTACACAACAGAATATAATATGTCATTAGATGGATGGAAACGTTGACTTTCTATTGGTTATAGATGATATATAATTAAACATGAGAGAACTATTAACAAATCCTGAAAGTCAAGGGGTTTGAGGATATGTTCTATAAATTGATTGGGTGTGGCTTCCAAAAAAAGGTTAAGAACCATTGTTGTAGATAAATAGTTTAAAAGAATGTGTAATGTAATATATGTTTTGCAAATTGCTTTAAATCCTCAGTATTGATAATTTTTTGTTGCTAACCTTTATAAGCTACCGTTAATGTAATGAATAAGTAAATATATGTGAAATCAACTTCTAAAGTTTGCAATTTTCTTCACCAAACATTTTAAAAGTATGGCTTAAGTGTTGGTCACATGCATATTATTTGATGGTGTCATTCCTCCCATTCTGGAAGAGCTCAACCAAAGTAGCTATTTGAGTAGTTAACTATTTCAGTTAAACACCAGGTCTTTAAAATTGTCTTTTAATAGTAGTTTTTTCTCTTCGTGTCTTACTTTAACAGTGTGAGAGATGATTTATTTACCCACAAGAAGTAGTTTTTTTAATCAAGTTTTGATGTGGACCACAAACATTTTACTGTCAACACTTTTACTTCAAGTGCTTCAAATTATGATACAGTGTTAAAATATAGTGTTTTTATAAAACTGTGAGGATTTTGTTTGTCAGTGGCCTGTCTCACCTTGTTCAATAAAGTTGAAGATTATTGTTACTCGTGAGCCTTGTATTTTACATTTTCCATAACATCTTATAAACATATACCTTCAACTCGAGTTGTAAGTTTTCTTATAAAACTATTCTTAGCTTCAATGGCTTATATTTCTAACTTTGAAGACTTAGAAATATAATTATTAGACTTTTATTTGCCAAATAATATATTTAGTTTGTAATTTTGACTTTTTCCCCGGTGTTAAACATCATGATTATAAGAATGTAAAATGAATTCTCAGCATATAATTATTTATTTTTTGCAGGAGGACATGAAATCTTTGGGTACATATGTGGCTGAAATGTTTGGTAAAGCCTTAGAAAAGGTTGACTATGTACAGACGTTCAAATCTTTAAGGTTGCGGTTTGAACAAACACAAGACAAACTGAAAGACAGATCCTCGCTTGAAAGGTAGGTGATAAGTAGTAATTCTAACACTAAGCTGAATTGCATAAACATCCTTGTAATTGAGAATGGAATTCCAAGGGCTTGAAAAGGGACTTTTTTTTTGCAAAAGTACTTGAAAATATTATAATAGCAGAATATATCAATATATGTAACTTTAATGTACCTTTTTTTTTTTAGTGTCCATTCATATGTGGAACAAATAAATAGGAATTTTATAAAATTTCAGTGGAATCTGATTAATTTTGATGTAGATTTTAGATTCCAAAAAGTGCTTGAAAAACATTCTGAGAGTGTTTAAAAAGTGCTTGAAATTGATATGAGTAATTCAGTATGAATCATGAGATATGACTGTTAATAATTGGCTCAACATGTATCTGAAAATTTGAATATATAATTATTGTCCATCATATACCTTGTATGTATATGTGCATGGGTACATGTGTGCACACACACAGTTGTACACATAAATTGCTTGTGTTACTTGTATAGAATAAATAACTCACTAGCTCACAAACTTTAAGTTAAATTATACATTATGAACTTCTATAAAATTTCTGCAGTATTATCATCATGATTTCAGTATGCAGTTTATTACCATTCTACCACTGTTGCAAGGGGTTTATTGTGTCAGTAGCAGCAAGTGTACAGTTAATAAAGGTTTCTTTATTATTATTATTATATTCATTTTCTCTCTGGAAAAATGTATGTGTACCATAGATTCATAAAATCCTTATAATTTTATTTAGAAAGTTATTGAACCCACCCAGAGTTGGTGCACTTATTTGAAAGTGTCTTCTTTTTATATATATATATATATTCTAAATCAAGGCTTTGAACACCTTTAAAAATATACATTTTACTCTTAAGGTTTTGGAATATGTCCTTGAAAATGGTAACTAGTAAAAATGGACAACTGACCATAACCTGCTTCAAAACAATCTTGAGGTGTGAAACCTTGTACGGTGTTTTGTAGTGATTAAGAAAAAAATAAATACTGGATTTTATTTTTTCAAAAAGGCTTGGGTATACTAAGAATAACTAAAATTATGAAAGATTGTATGTTTTCTTTGATTAATCTGTCAAGTTTTAACTTGTTGATTCACATAAAAGTTATAGGATTGATCCTTTGCTTAGTTGTAAGAGTTTCTCAATCATACCGAAGTGATGAAAATTGCTCTTTAGCTTAACTCTGGGACCGACCTAGTAATCATTTTGTGCTTGTTATAGTTTTTATGTTACAACTTTTAAATTAGTAAGCGTATCTTCATGAAAGTTTGCAAATTATCAGTAAACATTACAGGGCTTTCATACACAAAATACCATATTTTTTTAAGTTTTAAGATTTTTTAAGTAACGTTTTTCTTGTACCTTTTTTCGTTTTGCATGTTGACTATCCAACATGCGAAATAATTATGATTTTAAGATTAAAAATACTTTTATGCATCAGAAAATTTTCAAATTTCACATGCAAAATCTTTATAACGTTCATGTAATTATCAAACATTTCTTAAGAAAAAACTTTATATTTTATCCGTTATTTTCACTAACAAATCTCTGTATGGGTTTGGTAGATTTGACCAATCTCGTAACCACTATAAAAAATTAGGAAATAAATATAAACTACGCTTTTTTCGTTCTAGAATGACTACAAATTATAACATGAAAACACAAATGTTTAGCCTAAGTAGCTTAAATCTCGTAACACTACACATTTATATATATATTCATTATTTTTATTATATTGACCTTCCAGCCATGCCTGGCTAACATTACAGAAGTTGAAATAATGTGGCACACGTGCACTCATGTTATCATATCCAAGAATATATAACTGGCCTTTACAAAGTTACCTGTCTTGGCTGTGTTTTAGTGGACTAGTATTTTGTAAAATACAGTCACATTTCAGTTATAATACATTATATATGTATATACATTATTACTATTTACAGATAAGTTCTTAAACTTATTTTTCTTAAAACATAGAATGGTAAATAAAGAAGTATAGCAGACAAATATCTCTTCTAGTTAAGAACTTTATACTCGTTTGTTGCTAAGCCTTATCAAATTTTGTACATGGAGGTTGTGAAATGAAATAATTTTTTTAGGTTTTATATATACATCTGAAATAACCCAAAAATCACGAATTACTGTATCAATACCATAGAATTCCACTATAATT
>NW_013665905.1:59977-78423 GCF_000517525.1 Limulus polyphemus
CCATAGAATTCCACTATAATTTATCAAACTTAGTAACTAAACTGTATTTGGATCTAAAATAATATGAAAGTTTGAGTTCACTAAAGACTTATCTTACCAGTTTGAAATCTTGTATCAAAAGAACAAGATTGACACCCTAATACTTCTAAATGGCTGAGAATGCCACTAGAGGGACATTCTGAGCTCTCAGTTGGTTATTCACATGTTATTGACAGAAGTAGGTATACATAACGAAGTGTATCCAAAAATAGAAAGAGGTGGGTGGGGCCACTATGTTTGATTCGGTAAATGTAGTAATATCTCAGCAAATAGAAAAGATAGGATGTTCTTATTTTATATTCTAGCTTGTCAATATCAGTAATTTGAGTTCCTAATTCGTATGAAACTATAGACTTTGTATTTGGACATCACAAACATCTAATTTGAACCAGTGCTGCATTCAACCTGCCACATGACACACAAAAATTGATATATAAATTTTTTAATATTTACTTTTAAATTAAGAAATTAACTAATGTATGATACTAAAATTTGAATTATAATATACAATTTGATACCAATTTATAAACATGAATTTATAAAATAGTCATTCAATAAAATTTTAAATGCAAGTCAAGAAATTCGATGACATGGCCTTTTACCCGTGTTGATAGGGCTAACATGAAATTTGTAAATATATTAACTTTAAAAACAGATGATTCAGCAACTGATTTGAACCTTTAATCATTTCAGATTTCATCTTGTAGAACACTGGTTTTTACATTTGTAAACTAATCATAACAACAAAATATTTAGCATGATTTTTCTGTACAACAGTATCATTTCTCTTTTTCTTTTTCACTGAAAAAGTTTCATGGTTTTACTATGTTCTTTAAATTCATTAGCATTTAAAAATGTAATTTTTTTTTTAGTTATGTATTATATTATAATCTTAAATTATAGTGTGGAAAATTTTGGATAGAGTACTTTGACATCTAAACTTGAATTGTTATAGTGTTATAGTCTTTTTTTTTCTTACATAGTGTTTCAGCAGTTCTTCGTAATAACAGATTTCGTAGAGATGCCAGGCAGTTGGATGAGGATGAAGAAATGTGGTTTAATGAGGAGGATGAAATGGAGGATAATGAATCAATGAATGATTCCATGAGTAGAAAGCTGGATGCAGAATTTGATCAGATTGGGAAAATGCTAGATAAAAAAGGTAAGTCTCTATTCTAAAGTCTGCTACAGTGTCTGAATCAAGTTTATTTTGTACATAACTTGACATCAATGCTTAGATTTTAAATTACACATTTATACCATTGAAAACCAGCTTTCTTATATTAAAAAAACTGGCATAATTTTTAAGGCTATACTGATAAAAATTAGTTTAGGTATAAAAGAAAACAATCACAAGCTCAACACAACATATTTATAATACGCCAAACCTCAGAAAAGTTTTTTATAATGATTTAAGATGTATATTTATATAGTTTTTTACATTAAAATTTGCTGCTATTGTCTTTTAAAAGTTTCATTTTTCTTCTGGTATTTTTTGGTGTTTTTTTAACCAATTTCCACTTTTTTTAATCATAAAAAAAGATGATTTGGAAAAATTTCTGTCAGTTCCTTGAGAAAATTAGAATCCTTTTCTGTCCAATTTGCTATTACATCAATTTTATGTTACTATAGTTGTTTAGTGTTTGTCTTTCAGTTGTTGTAAACTGTGCTTGTAGTTCAAGGACTGGGGGAAAGTCACTTAATTACCAGAAATGACCAAGTGTCCTATCAACATATTAGTGAAGTACCCCTTGGGATATTTCAGTCTAAAGGTTCTCTGGTGGTGGAAAACGACATCAGAGGCAAAATAATTTGGATGCTGTCTGAGTATCCAGTATACAGAGTAGAAATACATCAAAGAAAATTAAGATTATAATGAAATATAAATTATATTACTAATTACAAAGGAAAACTTTTAATCTTTGCATGCCCGTGAACTTAGTTTCGAACTTTCACTGAGTCAGTTAACATATAGGATTTGTATTCTATGGAGTATTTTACATATTGAATTGATTTTACAATACTATCATAGAGTCAAAGGATTACATCTAGTACTAAGATGTAGTTCAATGTAACATAGAATTATTTTAATGTACCAGTCACCACTGTCCTAACATCTAGTACTTAACCCTACCGCCCCAGGTATCCTTTACTGTGCAAGACACAAGATTTTAGTGTCTTACATTTAAAATTTTATTAAACTACTTTTTGTTTATGTTATACCAATTAGAATAGCATAAAATCATAAGTTAATAACCCATGTTTTAATAGTATACAAGTTTTAAGCTCTTAATTCTACATGGCAATATTAAAAAGAATTCTGAATTTCCAATAGTGTGACCCATGTGATACATTTTCTCTTTGCACATCCTCATCCCCTTTTCTTTTATCCACCACCCCTTGAAAAAGTATGAAATTCAACGTAAATTATTTTCTATAAAATCATTATAGCTTAGACAAATCTTAATTTTTATAGCCTTTAATCTTGTTTGGCTACAGAGCTATCCAATAGAAAATCAGACCCCTCCTGCCACACCCACCCATCACATCCTTTCTTTCACAATTCATTGATAGTTTTCTCTTACGTTTCAATTTATATTACCTATAGCCAATAGAAAGTCAAGGTTTTCATCTATCAAATGATGTATCATACAAAGTTATGTTCTGAACAGTTAAATGTCATTTTCACTCAGAATACAAACATTATTCCCATTGGAAAGTTATTGACTAGCTTGGATGAATTTGTAACAGCTCTTGTTGCATATTTAGAAAGCCAGGAAAATTTTGAGAAGTAAGTGAATTTGTCTACTTTTTGCATGTTATTAATCTATAATCTTTGGTGCATTATTTAATTAAATAAAAATTATAAAGTGCATTACTATGTATAGTATAAACAATTAGAGTTAACTTTCTTTGAAACCCGACAGCAAAAGAAAAAAAAAAGATTGGTTATGTATTTTATTTCTTGTTTTTCATATTTATTCTTTATGTAAGTAACTAAAATATGAAAGACAAAAAAAAAGAAAAGCAAGAAAAAAATAAGATTGGTTAAACCTTTAATTCTACAATGTATTAAGTATGAACAATGCATTTTTTTTGTATGATATGTATTATTGTATTCAAGTAATTGATTGATCCTAAACATTGTTTTAAGCAACAGTATGTATAAGATTTTTATACTGTTACAAAGACCAAGGTTTTTGATTATTCAATTTATGTAAAAGCTTAAATCTTTGACTGTTAATTCTGTATTCATCATAATAATTTCTATATGGTAATAACTTTAATACTAGATATCAGTTATTGTTACAATTGGCACCTAGACACCTGTTTTAAAGCACTGTTCCACAGATAAATGAATTTGTATTGTTCTATACATTGTTGTCACATGAAGGCTTCAGTAAGAGGCCAAAAGCTTGAAAGTAGAAGAAAAGTATTTTAACATAAAGAACAGTCCATGTATAATTCTACAAAATAACTTCATGTTAAATATTATCCTGGGTAAAGTTTTTATTCTGCTAAATAATTGACAGATTAATGTAGCAAGCATATGTAAAGCTTGCAGGTTCCTGTGGATTCCATCTTCATTTGAGTCATCCATGAGGTTAGTACAAAACCACTGAGATCAGGCAAAAAGCATGCTTCTTTGCTTCACTTATGCACACCATTTGTGACACATACAAGTCAGAACTCTCTATGACTGAGGCTGAGCTGCCCTTACCTCTTAATGTCTTTAGATTAGCATAGTGTACTTCACACACTGGCAGACTATGAGATGTAATTGAAAGTCTGTTGGTAGTGCGACAAATAGCAGCTTTATACTTGTAACAGAAGAATTAGCATTGTACTTGCAGGAAAATTCTGCAGTGATAACTGGTTATTGAAATCAATATTAAAGATAAAAAGTATTTTTTATCTTATTTTGCTTGTATCATTATTAGATCTTGCAATTCATATAAAATGACTTTAGTACAAAGGAAAATCTTGTTAAAAAGCACTTTTATAATACCTTAATAGGTGAGCTTAAAAGAAGGTATCATAACGTACAGTAGAATTAGTTTTAAATTAATCTTCTTAAACCCGAGTGGATGCTGGTAGCATCTGGCCAGAAATTCCGATTTACCTATTGGACAGTGTCCAACAATATTTATGTCTCTTTAGCTGAAAACTAATCCAAACTTTGTTAATATCCACTATTTATAGATAGATGGGAAATTTTATAAGGTATGGTGATAATTATTAGGACATCATGAAAATAATTTTGGCAGAATGAGCAAGAAGTTATGGGTTTAAAGAGTTAATTTATACTATGGCAGAATTACATTTTACAACTATGCTTTTAAATTTGATAATACAGTTTTACTGCTGTCATGTGGTGAAACATTGAACTATTTAATCAATCGGAAACTACCTGGTATAAATAATATGATGAAATAACATGTAAAACTAACCTAAAGACAGATTCAATTGACAGTTACCAGTATGTAAAACAAAGC
Organism: Limulus polyphemus; assembly: GCF_000517525.1. Lineage (NCBI taxonomy): Eukaryota > Metazoa > Arthropoda > Merostomata > Xiphosura > Limulidae > Limulus > Limulus polyphemus. The sequence goes on from NW_013665905.1 coordinate 64,513, forward strand.
TATCAACCACAGCTTCCAAAGAGCGGGAAACTGTAATAAAACAAATTTTACACTCGCCTTGGTTTGTTACGCTAGTTCATTAAATGATGGACCACAACTGATGTGTCAAGGTAGGGGAGAGGTGGTTGTATCTTTAACACTTTTATTTTTGTATAATGTCAGAATATTATATTTTATTCACAGAAAAACAATTAAGTAAAATGAAAATATGTTTAGGTATTTTTCTTATGGCAGCTGTTTTTGTAGTTGTAACTGGTATTATTTCATTGATCCAATCAGAGTAGATTCAAGGATAAAATAAGGGGGTAGGGATGGCATTACATTTGACAGCCCCAAAACCTCATATTTTCTTGATTTTAATATAACAAATATATTTTTATATCTTTGAAACTTTGGTGAAACAAATAACATGCTGTAGTATCTTGAATTCTGTGTAATATTTTTTGTTCTTAAAAAAATCATATGTTGTTTCAACAATTCATATGAAAACATATAGAAGTATAAATAAATGTAAATATAAGGCCTTTGATAATATGTTTATAAGGCTCTTAAGTCAATTTATTATTTTATGGTTATTTTGTTTCTTCATTCTGTGTCTGCAACTCGTCAAATGTGAAATAAGTTTTACATGATTAGTTGATAACAATACTTATTGCCTGCAGGTAGAGAGACAGAAGAAAAGGAAAACTTAAGGGCAGTGCCAAACAAGCCAGGATCTCCCATTCTCAACATTCGTAAAGTTAACAGCCCCACTTCAAACTCTGCCCAGCCTCTTAGCCCCACAGTTGAAGTTAAGTCACCAACTCTAACAAGAAAAGTAAGCTTTGTCCTCGTTTGGAGATAATAAAAACAAAATGTTTATATAAGTAAAAACAATGAAAGTTCTGGCACTTTCTGTGTCTTTGTGAATTACCCAAACAATCAGTCGAAACATCATTTGCTTTAGTATTTGCGGAATTTTTTTCCCACAGTCTTGACATTGGAAGGTTATAACTGCATAATGGTAGAGTAATATGACCTCTAAACCAGGTTAAAAATCTAAGATCAAGATATGTAAAAAAAATTAAATCCATCTTTTACTATGGTATCATACACTGGTTTTGTGTGTATATGAAAAGGCTGAAAGAACTTTTTATTAACCCATGGAAACAAGAAGGTTAAAGTTCGCATGTTACAAGGTATTTACAGCTACTTTCAAAATTTAAGTTTAACTGATAATTTTATCAATGCAGATTAATATATTTGGCATAATTTTAATTGTTTTTTTTTTTATTGTTTGAGTTTTAATTTGGTTACATTCACAATTTAATTATAATTTTATCAATGCAAAATAATAAACTTGTCATCAAAATATAGTTTATAATTCAAATTTTTAGAGTATTAGAATATTACTTCATTTCAAAAAGAAATATTTAAATTCTTAATCTGCACCACTGAATCACATGATGTTGTGGTGCTCCGACTTCTCATTTATAGATTTTTTCTCTTTCCTTGTTAGTACTTCAGGTTGGTCAACCAGTTAGATATAGATAGATTCTATAAATATTTGCTAGCCAGAGTATAAAATTTCAACCTGTTATCTTTTTGCTTTACTGAAATATCAGTATATTTATTCAACTCACATGACATACCCCTCTTTTGTAGCTCTAAATATAAAAGCTGGTATGAGAAAATTGATAATGGATTTTATTTTCTGGGTGACTTTTTTAGTTCTAAAAGTTGATAAATGTTTTTGAAGTACTGGGTTGATTTGTAATTGTGGCAGAATGTGAAACTTTGTGGAAGAAACTGGTGTATTTGTAATTTTGTTTTTCAGAATTTTTTAACATGTCATTGCTTGTGTAAATTTTACAGAATTTGTTTATCTCTGATGTACAGAATGTGGATTAGAGAAATGTAAGTACGTTTATGTTTTTGATTTTATTTTGTTTTTAACCATTTTTGTATATAGGTTGGGTTAGTGGACTATCCAGATGAAGACTCGGATGACGAAGAGGAAGAAGATGACGACTCTTCTGGAGTTCCCGTTTCTAAACGACCAAGACTAAATACATAGCACAATGAGTGGTGTTTTAGAGGTTTTAATATTTTAGTATTCATCTCTGCATGTCTGGTTGCTCCCCATAGGCAGAATACAATGTGCATATCACTAATGTATTTGTATGCACTGATTTGTTGGCCATAGAAATATGAATTTAAAGAACTAGCTGTACAGTTTATACTGTTCAGGGCCAGATCAGTAAGTAGTGTACTGTCATTAACCTTTCCTTTTTCTGTTCTACACATGGGAACTATTAAGTAATGGACACAAAAATCTTGCAACTGTGTAGAATAAGGAATTGCTGTGTAGACAGTACAGTCAACAGTATTACCTTCTCTGCACACCTCAAGAGGCAGCATTATAATCAAGGTATTAGTTTTTGAAAATGGAACAGTTGACAGAAAAATGACGCAATTGTGGTTTACATACCTACCTTGCCAGTGTCCATACGTCGACATTCAATGATTGCTTGGTTTCTGACATAAGATTCCATCTCCCGAGTTTCTTGATGCTAAATCAGTTCAGAATTTATGTAAGAGTAAGAAGAAATATAATAATGCTGTAATGCCAGTTGGATGACAAAACCTTGTAAATTCTTTCTTGTAATTTGTTATTTTATATTTCAGCTCATTTGATTTTTTACTGCCACAAGCAAATTGGATTAAAAGCTAATGATAACTCTTGTGTTAAAAAGTATATGAAATGTAGTTAGAGAGACAAATGCTGATAAGATGAGTTGTTTGTGAAACAGCTAATATTGGCCATTAATATGTAAGTTTTTTGGGTCAGTCAACTGAAAAAGTTTTTGTATGGTTATGAACTTTCAACTTTCAGCCTTCACATAAAATATTTTTAACTCACTGACTTGAAAATTAAATGTTGATATGACAAGTTGGCAAAGAATTTTCTGTAAGATCCTTGATGGATAATAGTTGTTGTTTTTATGTATATATCTGTATGTGTATATGGTCTGTATGGTAACCACTGTTCACTGATGCCTTTTGTCCTGGCAGTCATAAATACATTTTAGTAAAAGAAAAATTAAAAGAAAGCCTCATCTTGAAAAAACTGGAAGAAAAAATATTTTTATACACTATTCCTCCCTATACCTCAGCATATGAAGTCATTTGTAGTATTCATTATATCATTGCTTCAGGTAATGTACCATGGATAGAGAAAAATTAAAAACCAAAAAAAATAATTCACAGTTAATGACTTTTATATATGAAGAGGATAAAACTCATCCATCTATTTAAACATGTGTTGGGTTAGGTGTGAAAACTTTTATTGTTTGAGCTTGTGTCAGATTTTGTAAAATGTCATTTTAAAGGAAGAAAAGAACTTTCTTTGGTAGCCCTCACCTTAGAATGCATGTCATCAGCAGTAGATTTAATGCATATGTAGAATATTCATGGTGGTGTTCTTTTTACCAAAGTAATTAAAAAAAAAAGAAACTCCAGGAAATATTGTTTGTAATTTATTTAATTATAACATTACACATATGAACTATTTAAATATTAATTCTGGATTCTGTAATATTTTTTCCTAATTTCTACAGGAAATTTATAACAAGCATGACAGCATATAAAATTATAAAAGCTTTGATTGTGTGTGAAAATAGAAATATTTCAATTTAATAACTTGCATGATTAATTTTAAGCAAAAATATCAAGATCCAGTTTCATTTACCCAAAAATGGTAGATACCTTTCATGCATTTAACATCACTATTTATGGATACTTCTTGATGTACACCCTAAAATATTTGAGGAAACAAAACTACACCCAATATGACAAACTACCTTATTTATCAATTGGAGAAGAATGAATTATGATCAGAAGTAATTTAAAGAACACATTAACACTTCTGGGGAAAATGTTGTTTAATCTGTGGACGGATAAACTTTTATCACATTAAAGCAATGTAATACGATATCAAGGAAAATACTGTGACTGACAAATTTCTATCATTTGGTGTTATTTAAGTATAAATACATTAATGTAGAGGATCAGTGTGACTGAAAGGAAAATAGTGAAGTTAATCTTATGTAATGCTATTTACTAGATGATGTTCTCATTAAAAAAGTATGAAATACATCTAGAAACAAAGCTATAATGAGAAGTGTGAACTCTGTTACAATTATATGAAACTGAAAAAGAAAGCAATCTGAAAAATTAAACCAGTTTACAATTATTATCTGATTGCCAATATCTTAATTACTTTTGTAATATCACACTTTTGCATCAAATAATGTACAACTGTGTTTGGAACATATGAAGAGATATAACCATTTTAAAAACTACATTTTAACCCGATAGATATCTTAAAATGTCATAAGTACTATTTGTAAAGAACTAACAAAAATATTATATTTGACATAAACATATTAAGCTTTATACGTTATATACTAAAGTATCAACTAAAAAATAGATAGACTAGGTTTTTGGAGAAACTTTGAAAAATGAAAAGTAATATCATTAAATTCAACATTATTTTTCACATATTGAGATGTCTAAAACAAAAGTGCCTTGAATTCTTTAAAAGCACTCTACCAAGAGTGTCCCAAGCTTAGTGATTAAAGGGAAAGAATTAGCTAAAGCTATTACAGCAAAGAATGTTCTCCAGAGTACTAGTAACCTAGAAAATTCAAATTTTATTTTAAGCTTTAACCTGGGCCTTTTGTCTCTCTGAAATAGAAGAAAATAAAAGGATACTAAGAAAGATGTTCCAACAACATTTTTTTTTGGTCAATGGAATTGCATTTAATAATAATTTATAAAATTATTTTTTTAAAATATTTTAAAAATTGCCACCTGGTACCAGTACAATACAAACCAAAAACGGAATGCAATAAACTATATATATAGACACACACACACGTATACTAAATGTATATTTTAATGACGAAATTTACTACTATATGCAAGGCATCTCAACCATGTCAGTAAAATCTGAAATTTTTTACTGTTACTCAAGTTCCTACCACAAGATTATAGGCTTTCAAGAGAAGCTTTTTTTTTTTCAATAAATCCACATACCAAACTGTTTAATTTATTACATGATTAATGTTATAAATGCTAGTTTTGTCAAGGCCTAAAAATGTGATGTTTATGATATTAGTGTGCAGTTTGTTTGTTTTTCTAGCACGGGGTCCTTTAAATTTCAAACTAGTCTGATAAAAATATTTCAGATCAGTCTAATGCCTATCAAACTGTTCAAAGGGCATCCTTAGTATCAAAGCTCATTAGATAGATTGAAATGCAGTAGTCAAAAGTGTATTTGCAGAACTATTGCATTCTATTCTTACAACTCACTATTATCTTAAATGTGAAATGCTTTGGCAATAAATCTCTTTTTAGACCTAAACAAAAATGAAGAAATATGAATTGGTAGTGTGGCTTGAAATAACAATGTTAAAATTCTTTATGAGAAGTGACAATTATTTTAAGGAATACCTTTCTCTTCATTTCGATTTAACTATGCAGCAATAGACTTGTCTTAATGTTTAAGTCTGTCTAGGGATGGTTGGATTTGGAAAAATGTTTTGGCACAATTATGTTTTTTATGCTTCAGTGTTTTTACTTTACTGTTATCTTTCTTAAATCTTAGTATTCTGTTTTATTCATATGTATAGGTGGTCAGTTTAGCAGCTTGTGTAGTAATTTGGTGATAAATCTACCTCACAGTCAGTCAATCTTTTCAAAAACAATAGGTTTGTGGTTCTAATATACAGAATGATAGATTTAGAAATTTGTTACAGATGAGATTAAACAAGTGTTGAAGTATGAACAAGATAAACTAGAAGTACTGGGTGACAGGAAGCTAATGAACTAGTAGTCAGACTGTTATACTGTACAGTAGAGGTTGAATTTAGATAGACGTGATCAGCAGGATCAAGAACACTATATAAGGAAAGACAGAACTTTAACAACTAATGTTGTTTTTCTCAGACAAACTATCATGCTCTACATACTTGCAGAAATGTGGCCAGTAAAACCAATGTCTATATTAATTACAGCAAGTCTATACAAGGAAGGTAAAAATTTCTATAAAAAAAGAGCTAACTTATTTTCATTATTTTACTTTTGTTATGAGCTTATATATAATCATTAATTCCCATATTATCTTCACTAATGATTATAATCAATGCATAATGTGTGTTCTAACATTACAGGATTATACTCACAGACTATTAAGAAAAAACTGAATGCTAATTTATTTTGAAACAAACTGCTGTGGAGATTTTTTCATAGTAATTATCATTACAATGAGCATGAATAATCTAGCAAGGTGCTGTACCAATGTACTTATATATGAAAAATTAAATGTTTATAGCAGTGAGGATGCAATAGTGTTCTGCTAATTATAGAGAATTTTATTAATAACTATTAAATACTGTAAACGTTAGCTTATTTCTAGTTGTAACTGTAAACTGGTCTTAGTTTATATAAACAACCTTCAGGAGAGAGCAAACAGTGAATACCCGGACTGAGTGAAAGTGGTTACCATTTGGCATGAAAGCAAACAATACAGGCTTAGTATTACTTACAAAAGAATGACTGAACATCAACAAATAGAATTAAGAATACATATTTTACACTAACATGTTTACAACATGAACCCCTAAACGGTACATCTTATAACTGAAAAAATACTTTCTTTGTTACAAATTAACTTTTTCAAACATTACATGAAATTAAATTCCTTTATTTAAGAACCGAAGAAACAGTTAGCTTAACTTAGTTAGATTAACTTACCTTGATACAAACGTAGTAATTCAAGGATATACCTCCACACAGTTACCTGATCTCCAACAAATGAGAGGTTCATGCACTTAATATGTGGAAGGAAAAGTGTAGTAATTTGTTGCAAGTGGATAGAAACAGACAAGACATGGTGTTGAAGTCTGATGGTTGGGTAATTGTGCATTATGATAAGGTCAGGAGAAGAAAGGTATAATAAATTGTATTTAAAGATTAATGTAAAATTAACTCACAAGATCAACAGAAGGGACAAATAAAATATCAAGACACAAAACTCCACCAGCAAGTCTTGGCTCCTTCAGGACAGAAATAAGTCTTCTCTCCTCGAAGATCACAATGAATCTTTCTCAAAAAGTAATGAAACTTGCAACCACTAAGCTTATTCACTCTGCAGCTTATCATTCAGAAACAAGGCAATGAAATGCAGAAATATCTCTGTTACGTGTGATAGTTACAAAGGTACCCCCCCAACTCAAAATTAAGGAGGACACTGCAACTATCCCATGAAGCATCATTACAGTTCCGTGACTGGTCAAGCTTAAAAAGTAACATGTCAGGCTCAATTTTGCCTGTGATCTAAATTGGGTTTAACATGTTCTGAAATTAGAACTTAGTAGTATGTAGTTTCTAGTATATGTTCAACTGATAAGTTCACTGCTTTTTAAAAATTTCCCAAAATATGGAATATTTTTTAAACAGTTTCAGTTATACAAAAATGGATATTTCACCACTGATGCTCTTACCTATTACTTCAGTCTTCAGGCAAGCAGCTAGAGATTTTCGAAAAGCCAGTGTTTCTGGGTCTATTGTAAAAGATTGAAGCTCCTGTTTCACGATGCTACGAGCTGCTCTCGAAGATTTTGGACGTTTATTAGGAGATATTTTCTCGTAGTCACTAAGACGCTTTTCTCGCTCCTGACGCTTTAAAGCTAGCAAGCGATCTCTCTGTTTTCGAAGATACTCCTGTCTTGTTTTTACATCCTGTGAATAAACCGAAAGAAAAAATTATAACAAAATTCTCTCACAACATTAGTATTTTAGTGAAAATAGTTTGCTTTAAATTTTACAAATAACATAGGTATGTATGAAAAATCCTGACCACATTAGACAACTATGTTTCTCAAATAAAATCAATGCAGTAATCAGCAAAACTACATTAGATGCCCAAAATGCTTTACATAAACAAATTTACAACTCAACAGATAATAATCCTAACAATTCCCTGTTACAATTAATAAATTTCCTCTATGAACTATAACAAGTATGTTTGTTTCAGAATTTCATGTTAAGCTGCAGAAAGCTATCTACATGTATCCTTAATTTTGCAATGATAGACTAAAGAGAAGGCTGCTAGTAAACAGCACTCTCCATCAACACTTGTCTAAATGAATATTAGGATTTGAACATCACACTTATAGTTCATCCACAGCCCAAAAATGTAAAATGCATTTTTGCATTAATGGTCACAAAACATTCTCAAATTTACAACTTGGGCAAACTAACCATTGAACCATCCATACTACAGGAAATAAATGCAGTAAAATCAAAAAGTACTCTTATAAAAGATTTAACAGACAGTTAGAGTAATAATAACAAAGTATTCTTGCATAAGAAGTAAAAACCAGAAGCTGCCATAAAATAAGAAAGTACTCGGAACTAATCCTTTTCAGCCTAGTGGCTTCATTTTTGCCACCCTGCATTTGCATTCATAAAGAACTTAATGACTCAAAAATGAAACTATTTGAAACACACACAATTATGGTTTTCTTAGATTTATCACCTTGGAATTGTAAAACAAAAAAATTTATTGATCGAATTTTACAGGTTTTAACACCACCAATTTAAATACAGACCACATATTTGAACATTTCAGATACAGTACACCTTAAACAAACTAAACTGTAACACTTAATAATAAACTGAAAGAGATTTACACTTAACATCTTATGTTCAACTATTCTAGAATTTTATTCTTTGCAATAATTTATTTTTTTACAAGTTCATAAGCATCAAAGTAATATATGAAATTTATTACCAATATCTAGTCTCAATGAACTAAACAGATTATATTTAATGTATATTAATACTGTATCTCCACTTACCTCAGCATAAGATGATTTATCCTGATGTATAATTGAAGGTTGAGTTCTACCACTGGTACTACCGATTCCATTCGAAGTATTTTTGTCACACTGTAACATTTTCACAGTATGTATAGACAAACAGTTTCATCTAAATAAATATTCCTCTACATAGAAACACATTTAAACTATTACCATCTGTTGGCAATAACAGAATAAAATGATTTCTACCTAGGTTAATGATGTATGGATAATTGCAGTAATATAGTAAAAAAACTTGTAAAAAATTATTGAACTAAGAATGAAAAACATTTGAAACAGTAAGTTGTATCAATACTACGGCTTTGAAACAGCATGTATCATCTCCAAAATTTGGTGAATAAAATTTATAGTTCTCAGTAATATTTCCAGTGAAATTTTATTCTCCTAGGACAACTAGTATTATAATCATTTTAAGTATTGGATTTTCTTTATAATCACTTTGAATAAAAACCTTATACATACAATGACTGTCCATTTTACTAAGACCTACAAACAGAAAATTACATCATTACAGTGGTGAAAGCAATTTTCAACTTTTTCCTAAAGATAAGTCAAACTGAATCCCAGTAATTGTGATGGCCCCAGAAAATAACTTCAGTCACTACCATATGTACTCTTCAAATTAATACATATTTGGTAGTGGATGGATACATTATTGTATTGGAAGAGAGAATTTTATTTACGTTTCTAAACTAAAAATAAAATGCATTTCCTAAATACTTAACTACCCAGACAAACAGGCTATACTGATAAGTATCACTATTTACCTCTGCCAGAGAAGATTTCTCTTGATGTATTACTGGAGGTTCAACAATAGCATAAACAGTTCTGTTCCTATTAGTAGAATCCACATCACTAAGTGACAACTTAATAGCCTATAAAAAAAGAACTCCGCCTATATAAATAATTCTTTATTGTACATATTCTAATTAAAAGAAAAAACAAGCTAATACAACCAGACAGTCATGAGATCTTCAACTGGTATCATGTGTCACAATAACAAGTATGTCATTTAGGATAAGAATAGCAAAAAAAAGTCTTCAAGTCATAATGTATGCAAAGTAATAGTTTGTTTGTTTGTAGTTATGCACAAAAGCTATGCAATGGGCTATCTGTGCTCTGCCCACCACGGGTATCGAAACCCGGTTTCTAGCGTTGTAAGTCTGCAGACGTGCCACTGGGGGGCCAAAGTAATAGTTTTTACGTTGTATAACACTTATGGATAGTTTGTGTGTAGATTGATCAGAAGAAAGTTCTCATCACAATTTAAAATAAAGCATTTAATATTTTTAAAGAAAATTATAATTGGTAATTAATCATCTTCCATTCAGACCAGCTGATTTCCAACTAAGGTACTGTTAACTAGTTGGTTTACAAATCAACTTCAAGCTGACAAATTTGGATATATTTACCAAGTGGTTCCAAAATGGATTTTATTTCAAACATATCTCACTAGTAGAAGATTGTGCATTGAGTGATTAAACGTTTCTATATACAGGGTGGTGCAAAAGTTGAGCCCCATAGGGATTCTGAAGAACAATAAAAAAAATTACTTTTTTGTTTATTAAAGTAAACATCTGAATTGCGGGCTATGAACTTCAAAGAACATATTGATTCTATATACAGGGTGGTGCAAAAATTGAGCGCCATTAAAGAACAATAAGAAAAAATTACTTTTTTGTTTATTAAAGTAAATATTTGAATTGCGGGCTATGAACTTCGAAGCATGTGTTGATTCTATATACAGGGTGGTGCAAAAATTGAGCGCCATTAAAGAACAATAAGAAAAAATTACTTTTTTGTTTATTAAAGTAAACATTTGAATTGCTGGTTATGAACTTCGAAGCACGTATGGATTCCAAGTTAATGACAACTTGAACATTTCTTTTAATAAACAAGCAAGTAGGTACTTTTTTTATTGCTTTTAAAATCCCTCTGGGATGCAACTTTTGTGTAACCTGTATATATATATATATATCTTTGTGTAGTAGTTAAAACTCAGCTAAGACCCTCTCCATATGGTTCAAATATGTTTTTGATTCATATACACCAGCAAAAATCTAAAACAAGAATTAACTTTTACATGGATTACAAATACTACATATCTCACTCTCTCATAGTTCACATTTACATGATCTTAAAAATTTTCTATAGTTCCAATTCAGAAAATGGTGAATCTGGTAAACGTTGCATGTCAATTTAGCTATAGGTACTGCTTTCTATAGGAAGATCCAGTCATGGAAACTACTGTTTCATGGGATAACTGAACCATGTCCTACTTCACCTTGCATATGTAGGATTGCTCAACAACTGTCATATTGAGCAGATATTCTGAATGCTCGTGATCCAATTTTCTGATTGGTCTGTTACACAGAGACCATGGAATGTGAGAGCAGTTACGGTGCTCTCATTGGATTCAGTTCAGACTTGGAAGAGCCAAGATCTACCTGTAAAATGTTAGCCCTGCTTGCATGTGTGCAATCTTTCTTTTTCGTTTAACTACCAAATAATTTTCTGTAAGAAATGTATGAAAATCCTGTTTTGATACTGAAGACTAACTTAGCTAATTTTTTTTTAGTCTGTTTAATTCAAGTTTTAGGTGTAAAAAAAAGCAAACTGTATACCAAATCAAGCAGTTCTTTCTCCTTCCCCATTTCTTTTTCAAGACGAGATTTATCCAACATAGTTTCTCTAATAGCTTGTTCAAGGTCCTTAGTTTCTTGGTCTTCTTTTTCCTTTTCTTTTTTATATTCTTCTAAAGATTTCCTTTTTTGAGAACATAATACACTACGTTATCAAAGTAACCATCATATGCTAATATTTGATACGTGTTGTTGCTTCTACATTTTTTAAAAATAAATGCATGTATATAATAGATAGTGCGGTTCAAAATAATATTTATATTAAAAAAAAAGAATAACATATTTTGAATTTAAGATTTTTCTGTGTTGAGACACTACCAATTACGACATATAAATTTTTATTTGTGCTGGAAGTTCTAAATTATTATTTGAAATACATCCAATGCTTTTATAAAGAATAAACATATATTACTTTATGGTCTGGAGTTTAGAAATTATGAACTTAAAACAAAAACTAATACATTTATGTCATAATTTATTGCCTTGTTATTTCAGTTTAACATATAAAATAATTTTATACCTTATAAATTTGGTATAAAAAGTATAAAATATTAAATTAAAAAGTTTACAAAATGCATTAATGAATTCAGTAACTATGTGGTATTTTCATCTTGAACTTACTTCTCTTAGAGTGACAAAATATTCTGCAGAATAACAGGAGATTGGATGATATAGTTATTGCAAAGTAGTTCTGAGTCCCCTGGTTAACTAAGTTTGTGAAGATGAAATTAGAAGACTGGATGCAATTTTACAGATATACACTGAACAATCTTTAATTGAAACACACGGTGTGCATTTATTTGGTTTGGATGCTGGACAGGATCTGAGCTGTTCTGTTCTTACTCCAGACTGATTAAACATTATGTTACATAGGTAAATAAGTAACATCAGGCTTACCCAGAGCAACTAGCACAACCTACATGACTGGTCATTCTCATTCAAGCATAACTGAAACTGTAACCTCGAGACATCACCTGACTTATCATTGGAAGACATTGATGTCAAAATCCATGCACAAGATGCATTCTTACAGTCATACCTTCCATGGGCAGACCAGGTGTTATCTCAAGGAAAGGACAAAAAACAAGGTAGCAAGAACAAAAGTAAAAGTGAATTTCTTGGACATGTTTTATGTGAAAAAATGCACATATCCTAAAATAACAAATTTTTTAATAATTATACACTAAAATAAGAAATTTGAGAATGCATGGTATGCTTATATATCACAAATACAACTTTAACAATATTACAATGGTTTGCACATCTAATTATTATAAACAATCTACCAAGTTATATGTTGAGATGTCTTTAATTCAGAAACTACCAACCATGATGGAATTCAAAAGATTTTATACTCACTAATTCTCATACTGTGATATAGTTGTGATTTTCAACTACGATAACCAAACATATTTATCAACTTTACATTAGATATATAGTACAAATAAATGAAAATCTATGCAACTATTACATTAAAATCAACTTAAAATAATATATGGCATTATCTTGAAAATGCTTAAGGTTTTTGTGCATTGGCTTAGAAGAGTCACAGGTTTTTATTTCTTTATTGATAAAATATCTTATTACTCACTTCATTACTTCTTCCATGATCTCTTCCTCATCCGTGGTAGAAGGAATATTTTCTGAATCTTCAAGATTGATTCCATAGTGCTGACCTAGTAATTCTAGAGCCTGGAGCTGCAGTTCAATATTCTTTTGGATCATCATTCGTTTAAAAATTTCATAATCATCGGCTGCCCAAACTTGTTCAAACAGACTCTAAAGCAACAAGTGGTACCACATTAATTATTGCAATCATATATAGGTACACACATGCAATTAAAACACATCCTTATACAAACACTCACAGTTGTCCTTTCACATTTTAACTTCTAACACTTTAACTGACACACTTAAAAAGAAAGATAAAGGGCTTTTCAAAATCATGTTACATGGAAGTGGCTCATTTTGCACTTCCACTACATTTAGATATTGAACAATCAACTGCAGCAGATAAAATAGCTTATAAAATAAATTAGTTAGTATAATGATGTAATAGCTTTGAAACAAACAAATTAAAAACTATTTAGTATGTTTGCCAATGAAAGGAATGATAAAAAATAGTGGATATTTTTAGACAGTGTGTGACTTTTTGGTAGGTTCTATTTTATTTGTTCAAAATATTCATGCGATAGAGTGTAAGAAATTAAGGGGATAATCATATATATTACTTTGTAATGTGTTATGAATGTTTGAAATTTCTGAGTGAAGACAGAAGTAGTCAGAACAGATATTATAAGCTCAGTTTAAAAGATTTAGAACAAGGTTATGTTTCAAGGAGT
>NW_013665905.1:78743-80340 GCF_000517525.1 Limulus polyphemus
TTCAAGAGTCTGGTATGAAACTGTTGAAACAAGTGTATAAGTAAGTGTTTTCTACGGTATACAGATGTGGCTAAAGAGTATTATTTAATTGTTTATTTAACGTCTAAAAAGCTAAGTTATTGTTTTCTTCCATCTCGCATGTAAAGTTTATACATGGATGTTGTGAATTTAGATATTCTAAAAACGTCTTGGCATGATCAGTTTTGTGAAAGAGTAGAAAAGTATCATCAACTTACCTTCTATATAATACTGGTTTGTAATAAAGGGGGCAATTATCCAGCCATTTGCATTCACAATAACATCTCTATCTGGTCATAAAGATGACCATTAAAAACGAAGCGATTGTTCTTAACGGCCAATTTAAAATTTCATAACATATTAAAGTAATGGTTATCCCCTTAATTTCTTACACTCTAACACACAAAAATTTTCGACAAATAAAACAGAACCTACCAAAAAGTCACACGCTATCACAAAATATCCACTGTTTAGTATGATTTTAAGAGATAGGTTATTAGTGCACAACCAAAACAGTAGTGTAATAAAAAATCTAATAGTCAATAATCTTTGTAATGAATTGAAACTCTGACTGTGTGTGTGTGTATATATATATATATATATATATAAAACTGTGAACAACAATTATACTTAATTATTTTTAGAATCAGAATGAATATGGATAACATAAAAAGTTATCTGTATTCCATGCTCAATTGTTTTTTAAAAGAAATATTGAAATAAATATGGATATTTGAAAGTTTTGGAGAGTTTTTTAAAGTTACAATATAGAATTTTTGGTTCACTATTTTCATGACGTTTTCAGTGAATACTAGTTGTATTTATGCATTACAACTTTTTTTGATTAATGAGTATTTTTGAAAATTATTTCTAAAAAAATTATACTTTATGAGTTATAATTAAAGCTTCTACTTTTAAAAGTCAGATTTATTAAAACATTTGGAACTTTTCTTTTAAGAGGTTTCTTTATTATCCTCTTCACTTGATTTTTCTGGCACTTATTTTGTGTGAATATGGATGTTCTTTCTTCTTATAAGTGCCCATTTTCTTTTCCAAATATAAAAAGCAATAGGTTTGTATAAGGTTTCATTTGTTTGTTTTGGATATTTACTCAAAACTACATTAAGGCTACTTGCACTAGCCATTCCTAATTTTGAACTGAAAAGCTAGAAGAAAGGAAACTAGTAAATAGCACCCACTGTCAACTTTTGGGCTATTTTAATCAAATAGTGGGATTTAACCATCATTTATAATGCACCCACAGCCCCAAAGTACAGTGCACAATTTTCTTGTGTGTGTGGTAACAGGATGTGAACTATAGACGTTTGAAAATGCAATGTGTATACACTAACCATGAGGCCACACTTACCTCAAAAGATACAAGAAAAAAATATTAAACAGATTTTATCAGATGTTTTGTAAATATGGTTCAAAATTAACATAATGCAAAGTAATGATATTGTTACGTCTCCGTTCATTAGTTAATCTTCCGTAAATTCGTTCCGACGAAACTTTGGCGACACAAGTCCTTTCTTAAATAAAACTGGTTTACTCTTTCCGAATACAACTTTACGATACA
>NW_013665905.1:81312-90447 GCF_000517525.1 Limulus polyphemus
CCTAGAACATTCATGAAGGAACAGGATATTTCTAGAAGGAGGTGGCATGATACTAATCACGTGACCTCGCTGACGCAACAATATTATATACAAGAGGGAATCCTCAATAGCTGTAGCACAATTAACATAATGCAAAGTAATGATATTATATACAAGAGGGAATCCTCAATAGCTGTGGCACAATTAACATAATGCAAAGTAATGATATTATACACAAGAGGGAATCCTCAATAGCTGTAGCACAATTAACATAATGCAAAGTAATGATATTATATACAAGAGGGAATCTTCAATAGCTGTGGCACTTGAAATTTTTTTAGACAGGATTAGAGTAAATTAATCTACGAGACCTTTTTTCCCTTTTTATTAGCTATATTTTTATGTGCCAACAATAGCAAACATGGGGCGCACATATACTTGCTTTGATTTTATTACTCATCAAGATCTCTACTAGCCTACCCTCAAATGGAAATTCTTTTGGGCAGGATTATGGTGAATTAATCTATGAGACTTTGGGTGTGGTCAACTATATCAATTGAAAGTGTTTGACCTCCCAAGTTTAAAACTGTAATTAGATGTCAAACAATCAAGAGATAATGGAACTATGAGCCATTTTATGAGCTGCTATGCTGCGGCTAATAAAAGATATGATAGCATCAAATGTTTACAATTTTTCCACGTGTTGCTTCACATAAATTACTTATACAAAAAAACTACTCAACATAAATGTTTTGTATATAATTCACAGTATGAACTGGAAGAATATATTCTATTTACCATTAATAACAGGTGGCAGAATTATTAGTAATATGTACTGCCAATTTCTGAGGAAGAAATTAAATGTTCATATTGTTTTCCTTTCTACTTCTATTCATTAAAAAACATTATCTAAATAAACACACATAAATAAAAATGTCATTGAGTTAAACATTCAAACTAAATGTTTCAGTTTTACAACTTCTAAAATCTCATGCAGCAGCTAAACTCAAACAGAGTGGCTTATACCAGGGAAAAACTATTTATAAGAATCTAAACATTTAAAAAAGCACATATGCAAACTCAGGAATGTCTTGGCAGAAGAAAAAGCAGTAAACTGATAACTTTTTATGCTAAATTCCTTTTAATACTGCTGTAAACCATTTTTCTGATTTAGGCTTTTGTATAGTTATTTGGCCAAAGAAAAATTTCATGTCATCTCATGAGCATATATTTTAATGTCTGAAATATTCTCCAAAGTTTTAGAACAATAAGAGCCATATATATATATGAGAGATAGTGATAAAGTGAGTCTGTTAATCAGTTAACAAGTATTCTGTGCTCAATTTATCTGTTGCTGTGAGCCAACTGGTCAGTTCACTGCTGTAAGTCTAAGTTTGTGTTTAAAAGTAGAGTACAAGAGGTACAAAATTATTAAGTAAGTGGAACTTCTGTTTAGAATATATTTATCTGTATTTGTGAAGTTAGGCTTACCATTAGTTATGTAAAACCATGGAAAGTTATGTAAAACCATGGAACTTGTAGCAGTTGTAGTTAAAGAACTAAAACACTTTTGTTATCATTAAGTGGAGTAATCTTTGCATTCTTCTTTTCAATAAAACAGGTCTAATACTACAAATTACATTAAAAAAAATCCAAATAAAATTAATCCATTATCACATTAGCAATTAATATACACTAAACAAAAAAAGAATTATACCATTTATCAAGAAAGGAAAATGTTTGCAGTAATAGCTCCCAAAAGCATTTGGGATGTCCCATCTACCAGACATAAATAAAAAAATACAGTTGAAGAACTATATGCTGGCAAGTAAGATCAAGTAGAGGTTAGGTATTGGGTGCTTTAACCTATGACATCCCAAAAGCTACTACCACTCACCATCCACAGTCGGTTGTGGGTAGAATAGTCACACCTAAGAACCATTAAAGATCTTAAAATTAGCATCATAGTAAAAATTATGTTGTTTTTAAAAACCACCTTTAATTTCTACATTTGTCAAATACACAACATTCACCCTTTAAACCTGATATAATTGTAGAAATTTATTTGTTATTTTTGAGATTGTTAATTAAGAGTTTCATAGTTCTTTTCATTTTGTAATAATTTTATATGTGTGGAGGTTGGAAGTTATACAAGTTTAGAAATTAAGGGTGGTTTTAATAACAAAGATATTTCTACAACATACAAACTTCATTAAACTAGTATGTAAAACAAAGTTCACTGTTCTGATTAATAAATTTGCTTTCATATTTTAGTCTTACCTGATGAAACTGACCTTGAACATTGTTATTACCCACACTTCCACATGCCTTTTCAAATTGCTCAGGAGTAATTTTCATATCTTCCATGTGACTTCCAAGCATATAGTCAACCTTAGAAACATACCAGTCAATTTACATTTAACCACAAAGAGAACCTTATATTTGAGTGTAGTCTGTAATAACCTTACTGTCAACAAAATCCTGAAGCATATATATTAATTTAATGTTGAAGAGCAAGATCACAGAAATACCAAATAACATCCTTAGTGAGTGACTTGAAATGATCTTGATCCATCTTAAGTATATTTCTACAGAAATGCAAATAACTCAAGATAACACACATAAGCTACATTGGAATCAATATATAACTGTAAACATTTACAAGTAGGTAAAGAAACATAAAATGTTAAAATATTTAAGATAATGTATGTATGTATGTATTTCAATTTAAAATATAACAAGATAATCATACTGTACATGGTCTAAAAAACACAAATTAAGTGGTTTAATTGAGTAAAGTTAGATGAGAAACCTTGGCCAGTTCTGAAGGAAATCCCTAGTGTTTATGAGGTGGGGTTGTATTTGGTCCTTTGCATGAATTTTTTTCATTCATTTGGCAAAATTTGTGTATATCATTTCTTTAAATAAAATAATTGCATGGGTAAGGAAATTACAAAATGCAAAACAGAAAATAAAGTAATGGTGAAAAACTTGCCAAATTAAAATAATTTTTTTGGTAAAACACAGAAACAACATTTCTGCCAACAGCCCTTCATCAGGTTTACAGTGAGAATGACACTGTTAATATCTCGAGATACTTGTACAATTTGGAACAAGTTAAGTTTTTCTTCAATGTATATGTTATTTGAAATAGTCTGTTACATATTCAACATTAGATTATGCCAAACTTTTAACATTTTGTTTGAATTACAGTGGTAAGTCAGAATTATTTTTGGTTTTGTCCAGTGCAGACACTTTAAAGAAAGATTCTTCTTAAAACCCAGCAGCCAGTTAAATTTACAACAGAAAACTGTACATTGACCAGTTAAGTGTGAGAACTTACACAATTCCTGCAAATAAATTCTTGTTTATTTGTTCACCTTGTTTCTTGCTTTTGCTGTCTTTTTTAATTTATTCTCTGCATAATATTTCTAGAATTTAAGTTCTGTGGATATCTTTATGCTCATTTGCTCTGGTTACTGAAGCTGAAGAAAGCAAATATACATGATATGAAGACAGGAACAAGAACAATAATGGTATGACATTTTAAAAAGTCAAGCATATCCTTTTGCTGTATCACACAGTCCCAGAATACCTATATCACTGAATTTGTTTTTGTATTTGTGGCAAATCTACTAAAGCTATCTGTTGCCACCCCTTATTTTGAGCTACTGGCCAAAGGGAAGGCAGCCAGTTAGCAGCACCCTACCACACACACTGTCTATGTTAATGGATTGGATATCACTCTTATAACACTCCCACAACATAAAGTGCAGGGAAGATATTGTGGTATTGCACAGATTTAAATTTGGCTTCTTGCAAGCTCTGAAATCCAGAGCTCTACTGCAGTGCCAATACACGCTCCTTACACCAATGTTCATTCCCACTGTGTACCTCTGATAGAGATACACTTCTCAGCTCATATTAACTTTAATTGCTCTTGATATCATCTCTTGAAATAAGTACAGCTTCACACTCCAGAAGGACAGGACAAAAACAAAGAGCCAGTCAAAAATATTCTTTCACTGAAATATCATTGTAGTATGTAGTTGGGTGACAAGTGTTTAGATATTTTGAAAATTTAGGTACATGATGTTTAAAACAAGATATTAGATGAATAACAACATACTTTCTGCAATGGATTGCTTGGAATTATCAAGACACTTGTCAAGTCATAACTGTTTATAGTGACAAAAAAAAAGTTGAGGTTGTTCACCATATAATGTTGCCATTTAAGGGTACATTTACCTAACACTGTTAATATAAACAATTCATCATGCTATAAATTTTTGAGAGGAAAATTAGTAAATAAATGCTGTCACTCTGGGACAGTAGGCCAACTGTAAAACAATGGCTGCACTGGAGAATTTTTGGGTGGGGTAGGTGATAGAAAGTGGAGCCTCATGGTTACTCAGGATGAGTACTTTAAATTTTGTATATTTTCTAACTTAAAAAGCATTTTATGTGTATAAAGTCTGTAGATGATTTGAATTAGTAGTGAAAGAAACTTTATTACAAATGTACAACATTTTGACAAGCTTATGTCATCTTTAAGTTACATGGGCAAGAGAATGTCAACATACTTCTTGGCCATGTCATTAGTGTAAAGGTAAGTGGTTATAAATATAGATTTCATTGTTGGCTTGAGGATAAGCCTGAATTTCTTACCTTTTTCATTTTAATGTAGAATTTTTCAAAATGTTTTTGTTTATTCTGTATCTATGCAGTTTTTGCATAACACATTATTCTGAAAACTGTGAAGTTTATTTGTTTCTGACTGCCTTGGTTGTTGTTTTTTATTCTATGGACATAATAACTGTTCTGCCTATGGGTAATATTGCACATTGTGGCATTTCCTCATTAAGCAATAAATGTTAGATTTAAACAGTAATACATGGGATTTCAAGTGAGATGGTTGATGGAATGAAATATTGAGGGAAGAAAACCAGTTAATCAATTCATGAGTCTAGCAAAAAAGAACTGTCCAGTGTAAAATGCAAGTACATACACTATATTTTTGTATTTGTTAACAAATAAAGACTGTTTTCATTTTGCATTAAACAGTGTGTCCAGTCTATTTATTTGTTAAATGTATTTAAATTTGGCATTACTTCATGATTTATCCTGCCAATCCTCCCATTATAAAGTGGAGCTACCAAGTAATTTTCAGGGAAATCAGTTTAACCTAAGAATACCAAATATATAAACATGGTGTGAAAAATTTATAAACATAATTGTGAATTTATGGCTACATCAGCCCCATGTTTAAACACAGCTGTCACTATTTACACAGCATAAAATATTTTGATACATAGCTATTATGTACTTGAAATTACAAAAAGTGTGAAGAATTTACGAAACACCTATCAGATCATTAAATTAAGATGGGAACTATTTGTTAGTATAACAGACACATGTTTAGTTTAAATAAGAATGATTATAAATATAACTAAGGCATATTGTCAGATCTACAGCAAAAAGGTTTTAATGGACACAATTCACATTATTCCACATAATGGGAAATATTTGTGACAATTAAATTAATACAAATGTTTTAAACTCTTGTTGCAAATTGGTAATATAAAATTATATTATTGGGGCACTTATATTGCAGTTTTAATTTTACTGCATGTTTTCAGTTTATTGTGTAATACCTCCTACAGGAAGTTGATGTATAATGTTAGTATATTTTACCTGTAACAACATGGCTTCCAAAAACTTGCAGCAAAATTAAAGTTAAATGTTAGAAATTACATAATTCTATCAATTCACACAAACTTAGAAATGATTATTCTTATGTGTAATTTTACCAGATTCTTGTACTCCTGGTGAATTTTTTTGTATTCTTCTTCATTTCCTCCTTCAGGTTCAAATACTGTAAATGAACCAAAAGTATACAATATCAGTGTATTTTTCTATTATACAGTATTAAAATTGTGACCAATGAAACACCAGTCTGCAACAGAAATTGTAGTTTAAAAACATTTTCTTTAAAGTTTTAATCTACCTACCCTAATGGGAATCGTTGTTGTTGTTTCCAGGGTATCTTAAGCAGGGTAGACATAATAGTGTTTTAGCTTTAATAGACTGCTCCTGCCTGTTTCTAGAGTGGGATGACATTTCAGCTTCCTTACTGTATGTGAGACCTTCTTCGACTTTAAGGCCTTAGTGTAGAAGCTGAAATGACATCCAACTCTAGAAACAAGAATGCACAGTCCATTAAAACCAAATTTCTACTATTTTTTTTGTATACTTACCTGATCACATTTGTAAAAATAATTATTTGTAAGCACAAACTTACAACCAAGTCAAAAATATACATAAAAATATGAAAATCATGCAAATCTTACCTAAACTCCTTTTTCATTATTGCATATAATAAACAGGTATCAAAATATAGAAAATTTAAAAAAAACCTCAATAGCACTGTGCTTGATTATTTCTTCTATGTCAAACATCATGCTTTAATATATGTAACCACAACTTTTGTGGTTTTATAACAAATTCAAACAGTATCAGTTTGGAAGCATATTATTAGAATGCTTAAAATAATAGGTTTAACAGCATTCACAAGCATATAAACAATGAATTAGATGAACCAAGATATAGGTAAATGACAGCTGGTAATTATCCAAATATCAAACATTTTACAAATAACAGAACTTTCACATTTAATAATAAATTATTAGTTTAATCAATTTACTCACATTTTTATTTCATTCACTATCATTTATATATATAAAAAAAAGCATGCAAATGGTATCGAACAGACTATTATTGGTTTCTTTAGCAGATTTTTAATAAACAGATGAAAGTTTACGAACCTGAAAAATTTTTTAGTATTTTTTGAGTATTTAAAAGAGTTAATCCATTCCATCTGTGATATTCCCAAGCAAGACTGAAACCTATAGGTAATTACTGAAGTTTGTAAAAACAGCAGAACCAGAAGAGATGCATTATGAAATTAAAAAGTTAACAAAGGACAGACTAACCATCATGGTTAAACAAATAAACGAATCCTTATTTCTTACACAAAATCTCTATACATCTCTCCACTTGAGTACGATCAATATCCCAGGAGAAGGAATAATATAAGCTCAATGGAAAGGTCACTGTAAAATGTAGCCTAAGTCTAACCTGGAGTGATGATTACTGCAAGTTTACAAATATCTACATCCTGTTTTTAAAGATGTTAACTAACTGCAGAATACTTACAATAAAATTTTTAAAAATATAACACATTTTCCTTTCCTAATTCTAGAAAGGTACAATCTAGCAGTTCTTAACAGTTACACTGAGGGCTGGCAAGATTAGGTGTGCAGCACATGCATTTGCACAGGGTGGTAGGTTCGTGGGGACAACAAATATGAATGTCAAAAAATTGGTTTTGGTCAACAGCTGCTCCCTGGCCAAGAGGAAATTTTCCTGTCAGGAAGAATCGGTGTTCTGTCATAAAGCATACAGCTAGAACATAACACTACTGCTGCCTATAGACGATTCATTATGGGTAGGCAGTACAAAAGTGATGTCAATTGTCACTGGATCATGTGATGTATTGGGTAATTAATTATCATATACACAGGCCCTCTCAGAGGTTCAGAGAGATCCAGGCCACTTCTATTTTTTGAGACCCCTGGCTATAATGAAAAAATGATGACACTTAAAAATTAAATAAGACAATCATTAGTCCAAATAAAGTGAAATATAATTTGTATATATAATTCGCAGCTCTAAGCTGAGAGTGTGGGTCATATTTTGGTCTGATTGGGAGGTGAAACTTAACAAATGCAAAAAAAAATGTCTAAATTTGAGGCTCATGATTATGCTTAGGGCATAGAGGCTCAGGGTAGATTAGTTCATTTTGAAAAGTGATTCATTATGTCCAATATCCTGTCATTCTTTTCTAGATCTATTTCATCATTTTTTTATTTATCTTTCTCCTTTTGAAATAACTAAATCACACATCATTATAAACACAGGAGTTTGCTCAATCACAAGTTAAATATGGTTTGACAAAGAAATAAGGAATGAGATATTGGAAAATCCAGTGTTGCTGATATGAAAGAAGCTGTGAACATGGTGACTGAGATGAGTAAAAGCCTGTGACAAAGTTTTCTACATTGCATCATTGTATTTTTTTCAGTTTTTCACTATTTGATTAAGGAAATATTAATATTATGAAGGTTCTTTAAGTGCTTATCATTTGATATTCCTAGTAAATATTGCAGCTAACTATAGAAGTTAAGTAAAATGTGAGCCTGGATTGTAACTCAGGTTTCCTGTTTTATAAATTTTTAAACTGAGTCCTAGTATCACGAAGGCTCTGTGACTGTGTAAGTTGTTTGTCAATCACATTATTTTATATTCTTTTTAGATGTTGCTGCCTATGAAATATGTTTAGTGTGAAGCCAGAGTTAAATCATTTTAAAATAAAATATTCATTGATAACATTAATTTGTATGGATGCAAACTTTTGGCAATATGATGCATAAGTTTTGGCCTTAAGAATCATTTCCTTCTTCTTTTTCCCATCCTTTTTAAGAGATGAGGAAACCTTTGGGTTTGGAATGAAACGAATGGCCTCAGATGAGTTATCACCTTTCTCAAATGCAGTCTTCAAATGGGCAGAGAAGTGAGTCTAATTATTATTCTTTCCTGGCTGCTTAAAGCTAGATAGCAAATTCATTTGTTTGGTGGATGTTGAAAAAGGAACCCTTAAAGGTGCTGCAACAATTTCTGATGTTGAGGTAATGTGGCAGCTGGCCCATTTTTAATGACCATGGGTTTGGATGTAGCTTCTTGGCTCTTCTCCAACTCAGTGGTGGATACATCTCATGGTGCCATGGCTTAATCTCCTATGTCAAAAATAAATCTTAGATCTTATATTCTCTTATAAGAGGTCAGGCCTTTCTAGACATTCCAAAGGTTCTTAAAGTTCTACTGATCAAGAATCATGACTTTTCAGAGTAAAAGTCAAGATTGAAATCTCCCACATTAACTCTGAACCTAATAGATCAGAAGTTCAGTTAACAAGGTAATGTTAAATATCACACTCATTCGGACAGGCCATGACAAAACCTTTTAAAGTAAAAAAGAGAATTAATTGAATGTACTAGTATATATATATATATATATATATATATATATATATATATA
>NW_013665905.1:91183-103472 GCF_000517525.1 Limulus polyphemus
CATGACATCGATATGTGAACAAGTTTCAACTAAACTCTTTTAACACTTACCCTATCCTGTAATTAGTTTTTTACATACTTGTTTAACTGAGTTTTTGACAATAGTATTCCTTTTAGTTTAGTATTGTGCTGAAGACGGAAAAAGTCGATTTTGAAACGTCCAAACATAATCAATTTTTTATTCATCTGATATTTTTCATCATAAGTATGGTCCTTCTGTTTCTTTACGAGTTGAGATAAGAAACTTTTTGAATGTAAAGTAAAGTGAAACTTGTAATAATTTTTGGTGAGGCAGTAACCAATTTATAACCAATTCTGATATATCAGTACACTGTACAGTAAATAATAAAAGCGAAATATTTATTTTCGAATTGTAAATATTTTTACTGTTATCATTATACATACTCCGCTCATATCTTGAAAGGATTTGTCACATACGTTTCAGCACTGAGTCAGCGGAATTGCTTCCACTAAATTTCCAATGTTTCGTCAGACCGTGAGGTTGGTTCTTCAGAGTCTCATTTGATAGATAAAGTAAAATCATGTAGTTTCATAAGCTTAGAATTATTTCTCTTACTTACCTATCGACTTTTGCTCAATGAACGTTAAAATGGGTATATTCCACACAGCACCTTTTAAGAATTTCACTAATGTATCAAAAACCCAGTTAGCTTTATCTTCTTCAGTCATTATTAGTATTAATTATTATTTCATTTGCTGTACGCAGCTTAACAAATTTTGTAGCAATAGTGTTGCTATGGAAACTGTAAATTTTGTGCGCATGTTTCCCAAATCGCGAGTTGCTCAAGAACACGAATATTTTTAACGCACTGCAAGATGCAGTATCATCATCTAAATGTTACATAATTAATATTCATTAATACAACAAAGACAAATTGGACACGCAATGCTTTAATAAGCAAAATTATTATTATTTATTTACATCTGAGTGCAAAACGTAAACATTCACGTTTCGGTGACGTCAAAGGGGTGTCACGAAAAACAATGACATCTAACCTATTTATTATTATATAAAAACTGGTGTGTGGCACGTCACGCTGAATTTCTCGAAATAGGAGGAGTCATAAAAGCCAAAATGCAATATATCCAGATAGAATTGTTCGATTACTGTCTGCCCATTACGATTTTAGTAACGGGGATGTAAGGGGGCCGTGAGGGGGGGGGAGTTTCAGATAATAGAATTTATTATTTAAACCATTTAAAACTTTGTACTGTCAGTTTCGGTTTGTATTTTAGTGAACGCTCCTGAAGAAGCTGTAAAGCGAAACGTTAAGTGTTTAATGAAATAAAAACAACATTTTGGTGTTATAAGGTCGTTTATTTCTAGTATTAATATGTCTTATATACACCAATATGCACTACATAAATTAAACAATATTAGGATATACTAAGCAACATGACATAAAAGCCATTGTTGGAACGTAGTGTTACCAAAACGCACTGGCTTTTCTAAATATTAGAAGTTGTTAATCTTACAGATTTTTACCAATAATTATTCTATGAATACGCCACGAATTCATTTCATGAATTATCTTAATTTTGATTGGCTCACAAATGAACTTACCGACGTTTGATTGCCTCGACTGCAATTTTCTGCCTCTTTGTTGGTGAAGCTTAATTTCGCAAAATATATTTATTTCAGTTAGATATGAAATGTGAGATTAGAGTATACTATGGGGTGGGGGTGGTAGTACTTGACCTGTCATTTTTGACGCGCTATACGCTAGTTACAAATACTATTTTAATACTTGAAATATACAACCTTATAAAATTAAATTTGTTATTAAATATAAATAACAAATTTGGTGTTATAAAGTAGTTTTTTCTGGTATTAAAATATCTGGGCCCGGCATGGCCAGGTGGTTAGGGCGCTCGACTCGCAATCTGGGGGTCGCAGGTTCGAATCCCCGTCCCACCAAACATGCTCGCCCTTTCAGCCGTAGAGGCGTTATAATATGACGATCAATCCCACTATCCGTTGGTAAAAGAGTAGCCCAAGAGTTGGTGGTGGATGGTGATGACTAGCTGCCTTCCCTCTAGTCTTACACTGCAAAATTAGGGACGGCTAGCGCAGATAGCCCTCGTGTAGCTTTGCGCGAAATTAAAAACAAACAAATTAAAATATCTTTTATATATCAGTATGCACTCCGGAAATTAAATAATCACTAGTATTATTGTTGTAGACGTAAGATTTATGAGTTATCATGTATAGCAAAGATACCGTGACGTTATCGTTTGTTTGAGCATTCTTGTCATTTTGTAATAATAATTTGAATAATAATCAATAGAAATAATACCATTTTAAGTATTTAAGTACAAAATGTAATTAAAAAATAACACTGAAATACTAACTAGTTAAAATAAAGTTCGTAATGTATAAGGGTGAGATCTTTAAATATAAATAATTTAACGTATTACATTTCGTTACGAAACATATAAATATGGAAAACATATACAAGAAAAATGCTTAAACTCTGCTTTTCATTACTCGAGATTAAAACAGATGTAAAACGAAATAAAAACGTTTTAGTAGTGCCTATAAATGTACTTTTTTTTCAAATTTTCGCGCAAAGCTACACAAAGGACCATGTGTGCACTGCTGTCCCTAATTTTGAGCTGATAGACTATAGGGAAGGCAGCTAGTCAATAGCACCCAATGCCAATTATTAATCTGCTCTTATCTACCCATTTCGTTACGAAACTTATATGCGGCTTTTATAAAACTGTAATCTCGAGGTATATATTGAACAGAGCTTGCTCTACAGACTTTTCAAAGGTTCTCAGTATGTTTGCAGTTAGTAACTATTTCATGGCAACTTTTCAACAGGATATTTGTATTTGTATCATCAAGGTGAGAAAATCTGAATAAAAATAAGAGGGCTAACACCACATTACATTATCTCTACCAAAGTGCATGCACTTCCCTGGTCACTTTGATGTTTCTATTTGTAAATATAGGGAGGTCATCCCTCCAAGTATGATTAAACCTCTACACAGGTGATCTCTCTGGAGAAGATATATGATACTAAATCACATAGTTCTGCAGCGACCCTTCCATCTGAAAATTCAGTAGCGCAAAAGATAACGAGTTATGATCGACAATTATCATATATAGTTACTGGATCAATTGTGTACGCTGAGTTTTTGTTGTTGTTGTTGTTTTTTGTTTATAGTATCATTATTTTACATACTGTTACGTCTCTGGTCGTTAGTTAATTTTCCGTAAAAAATCTTTCCGGAGAAACTTTAGCGATACAAATCCTTTCTTAAATAAAACTGGTTTATTCTTTCTGAATACAACTTTGCGATACACTGAATTTCCACAGTCGCGCTATAACAAACGCTATAATTCACAAGAACGTCTCACATGCTCGACTCAACTGTCAATTACACATTGTTGCTTCACGTCTCGACCGTCTTGTACAAGAATACCCAAAATCTAGTAAACGCTCGAGCATTCACGAACCTTCGAGAATATGACGTGTTACTAGTGTCACGTGATCTCCGCTGTCGTAACAATATTCAGGTTTTAATTACACTTTCTGTCTTTGTAATATCCCTCAGTGGGTCAACAATAAGTTTAGGGACTAAGGACCACTAAAATACGGCGTTTGATTTTCAGTGGTGGACAGAACGCAGATAACCTGTTGTATAGCTTTGTGCTAAAGCAAGAAAATTATTTATAATAACGTAGTGTTGTAACAAAAGGCTTGTTCCTAAGATACTTCGTTGAAATGTTAGAAGCTTATTATAGCCATTAAAGCATTACGTGTGTGAAGGGGGTGTCAAGAGCCAGTCCAGGCCCCGTGGTCAGTAATATCACCGGCTCCCCCTTTCATTCTATTTATTAATTTTTGTTGATTTTTCACAAAAGAAATTTAGGCGACAAATTTCTTCATAAATCCATGAGAAAGCAGTAGCCATTTTAGCTCATTAAGTAGTATGCATTTCTAGTGAGCTTTGGAATATCCCATTGACGGGCTTCGGAGCAGCTGCCCCTTGCCCCCCCCCCTCGTCAGACCTGCATGTCTGTGTATATATGTTATATATATCGCGAACCGTTGTGTCTGTCCGAGCTTTGTCTGTGTCCCGTTTGAAAAGCTGCGCACACAGGCAAAGCTCAACATTCATTTTCGAAATGACGGGAGAACAGGCATGAATAATGTTGATACCAAAGTTTATTTCGTGACCAGGATATTCTACACTAAATTGTTAGCTATTAATCACACTATCGTTCACATTTTATAATGTAGAATTACCATATGTTAGTGTTGAGCGGCTTTTGGTATGATTGAAATGCTCAAGAATTATTTATTTTCGCGGTGGGCGGTATAAGTATTGTTACGTCAGCGAGGTCACGTGACTAGTGTCACGCCCCCTGCTTTCTGGAAATATCTTGTACCTTCGTGAATTGTCGGGAGATTACTAGATATAGGGTAGCTGGTATATATAAGAGGGTGACAACGTGACGGGAATATTGTGTGTGTAGGTAATTAATTAGTAATTGATCTGCAGTGAGAAAGTATTGTTGAAGTTTACATTCGTTATAGCGTTTGTTTTAGCGCGAATGTTGAAATCCAGTGTATCGTGAAGTTATATTCAGAAAGAATAAACCAGTTTTATTAAATAAGGACTTGTGTCGCTAAAGTTCGTCGGAACGAAGTTACGGAAAGTTAATTAACAAACGGAGACATAACAGTATTAATATATTATTCTTCCTATAGCTGTAGCCATAACTGATTTTACTTAGGTTTTCTGTTACAGATCCATTTTAAATAATGATTGATATGCATAATCAATATTTGTTTTTACAATACAATTCATCATTTAGGGATTCCATTTACGAAATTTGTAAATGTATGTTAAAATTGTAATAATTAGTATCTTAGTTTATTACTCACAGAAGTTGACAAACATAAAAAACTTCAAAAAAAATGTGTGTTTATTTTAATGAATAGGATTGATATATATTTAAAACAAAACTTTGCACAAGAAAGGCTAAAGATAAAAGTTTGTTACTGAATAATACATTAATACTTTACTTCTGTCTGTCCCCTGCTGGGGCAGCGGTGAGTCTACGGATTGACAACGCTAAAATCAGGCGTTCGATTCCCTCGGTAGACACAGCAGATAGCCCAATGTGGCTTTGCTATAAGAAAAACACAAACACACTATTTTTGTCTATCGTTAAAGCTTGTAAATCGACACCAGATTTTTTATGTTTTTAAATGTTTGTAGTAATTATAAATCAATGGATTGCCATAAATTGTTCACTAGAAAAATTAATACCATGGGCATGAACGCAATGAAAATGTAATTATTAATAATTAATTATGCAAGCGATAATACATCTGATTCGAAAAACAATTGGACTAAAAATGTAAATTTGAGGTATACTTTGATGAATAGCACTTAAAATTCAGTTAGACCGAAGTCATTTGTAACAGGTTTAATGTTAAACAAAATAAAAACTATATTTATAATTGCATAAAAAGTACACAAAGGAAAACTTACGATACACATTCTGATTACTATGCTGCTGTAGAATGCAAAGTTCTTCACACGTATGGGTATATGGTTTTGCGTATAGGTTCAACAATAGGGACCAGTTCTGGAATGTGGTTGCTTTGTATTCGATCAAGTTACTCATTGTGATTGGTTGTTCCATTTAGGTGTTACTTAAGGATATTTATGGAAGATGTTGCATTAGAACTATGTAGAGTAGTATACTATATATTTTCTGTAGCAGCCTAAACTATGTGGTGGTTTTTGTGACACCTGGAGATAATATCTTCCATATTTTTACCAATGTAATGACAAGTAACGTTGGTGATAAATGAGCTTTTTTTTGGAGGGGGGGGGGGGATATTACACTATTGTATTTTGTAAATTGCTTTTGTACTTATTCAGTCTTGTTTAGATTTTCCATCAGAATGAGTTCTTGTATTTTTGTAGTATTAATTCGGCAGTGACAGACTAGAGAGAAGATATCTTGTCAACACCACCCACCATCAATTCTTGGACTGCTTTTTTTACCAACAAATAGTAGGATTGACCATCACATTAGAAAGCTCTTACGGCTGAAAGGGCAAGCATGTTCAGTGATGGGGATTCGAACCTGCAACCAGAAAATTGCGAGTCGAGCACCCTAATCATCAGGCCATGTACTTTTATACAGTCGTTAGGCACGATTCTTTTTGTTGTGAATAAAGAAAGATTCATTTTCCCTTTGTTTTAAATTGTGTTTGGTCTCTTTCATCAAACTAAGTCAGAATCAAAATTTCAGGTTTCATTCTGTATAACATTTTATTACTTTTGGTTGTTAGTATTCTTGCCTATAAACTAAACCAGAGGACTTAGGAATGCCATAAAATAAGGTAGTAAAGTAAAATTTTGGTGTCATAATAACAGAACTGTTTTTACAGTTTTTATTTTGCTAAGTGTTCTTTTCGTAACTTCTGTGTAGATAATTTTAGAGCTTCAGGTGAGATGAGATGACATTTGACACAATTCAATGATGAGCAAGAAAAAATGTTGTTGAGGGTGAAAGGTTGTCCAATAGAGTAGTAAAGTATAGGAGTAGTCTTTTTTTTATTATTTTGGACTAGAACTTTTGCTTATTCTGTGAAGGTCCATGATTACAAT
Organism: Limulus polyphemus; assembly: GCF_000517525.1. Lineage (NCBI taxonomy): Eukaryota > Metazoa > Arthropoda > Merostomata > Xiphosura > Limulidae > Limulus > Limulus polyphemus. The sequence continues at coordinate 97,849 of NW_013665905.1, forward strand.
CTCATTACAGTAGCAGGCTCGGGAAAGAGAACCATCGTTTGAAACTTCCAGAGCTACTGAACAAGTTCTACTGCTGTGGTTAAACCTCAGTGTCCAAAAGGCATGGATGACTGAAGGTTTACACAGTGACATGGAGCTAGTGGTAATAAGACCAAGTAGAGTAACTTTTACAAGACTTTCAGACTGTTCTTGATCAGAGTAGCCCAACCACAATCTTTGTCATCGTCACCCATTGCCAATCTCTGAAGACAGGAGTTGGATTAAGTTCAATATCAATAGCTGTCCTTTTGCAAGTAGAGACAGCAAGCAACGACTTGTGCTAATGGTGACTCGTGGCACACACAAGCTTTTCCCTAAAGCTGGAGTTGGTTGGCTTAACATCTTTTATGGTAACTTGAAACTGTTCGACGATATAGATGGGCTATTTTGTTTCAGGATTTTTGCCAGAGAAGAAATACAAGAGTACCTGAAACAAGGCACATATTCGTTTTTTTATAGACTTTTGGCTTTCATCACTCGTACATGGCTGGCTTGATTACCATATTTTTTTATATGGTAACTGAAAACTGTATGACGATGTTTTTGTTTGTAGTTATACACAAAGCTACGCAATGGGCTATCTGTGCTCTGCCCACCACGGGTATCGAAAACCGGTTTCTAGCGTTGTAAGTCCGCAGACATACCGCTGTGCCACTGGGGGGCTCTAAACTTTGGAAAACCCTTTCTTGTTTAAAAAATTAGGTATTTCCGAGGTTCAAAAAATATACCAAAGATAAAATTTACCTCTGATACATAACTAATAAATTTATTATTCATTCGAAGTACATTTGTTCCATATAATCTATTTGTATCTGGTGAAACTACTTTATATATTTAAATGTGTTTTCGTTTTTTAATAAAAATTAGGTAATTTTAAATCAGACGGTTGAGGCTTCTCTTAAAAACTATAGAACTTGCGAGTGAATAATTGTTGACGAAAATTATACGCGTGAAATAAAAAAATGGTAACTTTGTTTTCCTAACTCAGTTATGTAAAACTTTGATGAAATTGAGCAGTGCTACTCGAGGACTATCCGCATTAGCCATCTCTAATTAAGAAATGATAGACTAGAGGGAATGTAGCCAGTCAACACCACGTACCACCAACTCTTGGGCTATCGTTAACAATGGGAACCGGGATTGAAAGTCACATTATAATGACTATACGGCTAAAAGGGGCGAACATGCTCGGTGACAGAATTCGAATCTGTGACCCACATATTGGAAGTTGGGCACCCTAACCACCACGCCATGCCGAACCCCATGATGTACAACCTACACAACGATTTTATTTTGGATCAGTTTTTTTTGTTGTTGTTTTTTTTCAAATGTTGCGTCAAAAATGTTGCTCCCCCCAAAAAAGTACACCACAATATCTAGATGCAGAAAAGCAAAGATATTCATTTTAATTTTTCGTCCAAAAATGAGAAAAGATAAATAAAATTTGTGAAAAACCTTTTTAATACATTATAATGTTCTAGATTAATAAGACAATTACAATCCATAAAACAGTATTACAAAAACCAAAGAAAAATAGGCAATTCAAAATAAATAAGATCTAAAAAAGTAAAACATCTTTGGAGTCTGTAAAAAATAAAAGCAACAGCTAAATCCCAGCAATTAATTGTATAAAAATATTTTGCAAATTAAAAAAATTCCTTTTTACATATACAAACTGTTTCACATATCCAGTAAAAATACAATACAAAGTGAAACAAAAACAATTCAAGATGACACAGAATTCAGATTATAGCATTTGCTGGCTAAACTCTTCTTCATTTTAAAGTACAAAGTCTTTTCCATAGATGTATTTTCTTAATCACAGTCAGTACCTAAAATCTTTTGTCTTAGGAAATTCACTCACATAATCTTTAATAAAACAATCACTGTAATACTAAAACCTGAAAACAAGTAAATATTATTTTAAAAAAAGATATGGAAACTTGTTTAAAAAATGTGATGTTAAGAACTTAAGAAATCTATAAAAAGGAAAGCTTTAAATATGGCCCAAAACTTTTTAGTCAATATCAGCAATCCACAAGATTTTCTCCATCTTAACAGAGTATCTTTGAAAGTATGATATTAAGACTGTTTTCAAGAAAAAGTATAACAAAATATCTAGTTAAACCAAGAGGACAAATCACATTTCTTGGTCAAAGTGTTACATGAACATATCAGTAATCTGAAAATAAGCGTTACAAGATATCAAAGCATGGCATAAAGTTAAACCATATTACTTGTTAAATATGACCAATTTCCTCATATTAATCTTTTGGAAGAAAGGTTACAACAAAATTATCTAACTACATTAACAAGACCTATGTTTTGACACAAATCATTGCACATATTCACATACAGATATCACACCAGCACTAAACATGCTTATTTATTGTATTGCACAAAAAGAACCACCTTTTGACTGAATCATGAGTAAGAAAAACAAAACTAAAGTTATTATGGCATCACAGTGACATGCAAAATAACTGGCTTTTCTTTGACATGTTTGCAATATCAATGGAACTCACTCACTATCCTTTTTAGAAAAAAACAAATTATACAAGTGCACAACGGTTTTATGTTACAATATACACTGTAACCTTGCAAACCACAGGGTCTAATAACACATTTAAAAAACAAATGTGACTAATATATAAAATGATAACATGGCCACTCAACATAATTGAAAGAAACTAGGTGTGTGAAAGGTGAACAGTTAACTAGAGTTAATATATAAAAATAAATTATACAAGTGCACAACGGTTTTATGTTACAATATACACTGTAACCTTGCCAACCACAGGCTCTAATAACACAGTTAAAAACAAATGTGACTAATATATAAAATGATAACATGGCCACTCAACATAATTGAAAGAAACTAGGTGTGTGAAAGGTGAACAGTTAACTAGAGTTAATATATAAAAATAAATTATAAAAAAAAAAATGCATGGGAACAATTAACTCCCAAAAGAGATAGCTAAAAATAAATCTTGAGAATAAAATTTTCTGTTGGTACAATTGTTATCCTATCACCATTGTATTTGGTAACTCCTATAATATAGCTTATCATCTTTTCTTGCTGAATTGTTCACTATAACAAACAGTGGGAATCTTTAAACATTCTTTTAAATATTCAAATCAAAATAAAACTGCAATACTGAAATTATAACTTTTTTAATACAAATTTTCAAAACAATTTTCAGATGTTAACTTCTGAACATATATTTATCTCATGTTCAATGAAAGTTGTTTCAAGGTATTTAATAAACTCTTGACCCAATTCATAAATCATATGAAATTCTCTCTCTCTCTGCATATATGATCTCAAAACAATGAAAATACACGTTGTGGGTAAGTTTTATTTGGTCATGATTTTCTATTGTTTTTTAGTCTGCGATGCTATTATGAGCAAAGTATACCATTTCTAATATATGTAATACAGTAATTTTCTATGTACTGTATGAAAGAGGATTGTTTATGTACAAAATTATACAATTCTGCAGAAATTCAGAGTGTGTTTAGACTACAGCTCCAGGATAATTTTGTTATTTGTGCTCAGTGAACATTAAGATCGTTCTTAAACAATAACTTGTACACAAAACTAATAAAATAAAATGACCATTAACGTATTAGCTTGCTAAATTCCTGGAAATTTTCATTATATAAAAACCTCTGACACTTCATTATTTTGATGCCATTTAAAAACAATGCATCGGCAACTTTATGGAAGCATCATCTTCTAAAAGTTAAGGATACACAGATAACCTCATATCTATGTGTGTTACTTAAATGAAAGATATAATATATATATATATATTTTTTTTTAAATTCAAGTTCCTGTTTGCCTTAGTAGTTTATGTCAGGTTCTGTTAAACAGCTCAGAAACTGACCTAAGGGTTTCTCAATCCAGATATTCATAGCTGGGTTACATTAATTACATACATGGGTTTAACTGGTAATGCATAACTTGGCTGGTGTTCCCGATATCTAAAAATCTCTAACGTACCAATTTAAAGTAATTCTCTCTCTCTCCTTCCAAATTTGATTAGAATAAAAAAAACAATTTCTGAAGTAAGTTTAGTACAACATATATCATTTGACATTTCTATACTTCTATATATATATGTATAAATAAGTCACAGCATTAAAGTACTAATAGTACAGGGAATGTATTCTAGTTATATTAACATTTACAAACTACTCTAAGCCCACATGTGAACTGACAACCATATTCTTAAAACATTACAGGTGGAAATATTAGAATAAAAAAAAACCTACAAAATAATATGTAGTCACCAAAACAAGTGTTATTTTTAGAAACTACTGCTACATAATAAATCCTTCATCCAACGTTCATTCATAAATCCTTCATTCAATAAACGTTATTGTTTGCAAATTTGTTTCCAATTTCCGTGAATAACTATATTCTTGTGAAACACTATAGCGTATTTTCACAGAAGAAAACTTTCTACCTAATATACTATTGTCTTGTGTAATCAAAACTACACCATCTATTGTTGTACAGGTTAACCATAACTACAGGTATATATTTAATATGTAACGACAAGTGTTATTCAGTCAGTAAAGAATTAACCATCTTAACACTACATATTGTGTATTGTTGTACAAGTTAACCATAACAACAAGTGTATATTTAATATGTAATGACAAGTGTTATTCAGTCAGTAAAGAATTAACCATCTTAACACTACATATTATGTATTGTTGTACAAGTTAACCATAACAACAAGTGTATATTTAATATGTAATGACAAGTGTTATTCAGTCAGTAAATTAACCATCTTAACACTACATATTGTGTATTGTTGTACAAGTTAACCATAACAACAAGTGTATATTTAATATGTAATGACAAGTGTTATTCAGTCAGTAAATTAACCATCTTAACACTACATATTGTGTATTGTTGTATAAGTTAAGCATAACAACAAGTGTATATTTAATATGTAGTGACCAGTGTTATTCAGTCAGTAACGTATTAACCACCTTAGCACTACATACTGTGTATTATTGCATAATAAATCTACAACTCCTGCATTGTTACAGGTGATCAATGCTGTGAATGAAAAAAAAAAAATGCACACAAATAATATGTTTCACAAAACTGGTAAATGCATGGTTTGTTGTTTTAAGTAATTAAAACAATTTGTATTTAACATTGTTAGAGCTATACATAAATGGGAATTGTTGACGATTAACTATGACTGTACTTGTGTGGTATATGGTTAAATAAGAGATTACATACTTGTGTACTGTTATAGAAAGCATCCATGAGTAAGGACAGTAGCAGAGTAAGGGTTTAACAACCTGGACAGCTGCATATGGTGAAGGGTGATAAATTGGAGGCCAGGAGAAAGGGAAGGGGTGGAGGAGTAAGATGAAAGATGGAATGATGGGGAGAACAACCTTTTCCTTGTAGAAAAACATATACACAAAATAACAAATAAATGGCACTCCCTTTGTAGAAAAAACAAACAAAAAAACTGTGTAAAATAATGTAGAAACTTCGGTGAACATTTTAAATTGTGAAAAAACTTTTTCAACTGATAACATGCTGAAAATTA
>NW_013665905.1:104198-121034 GCF_000517525.1 Limulus polyphemus
ACTTGCAATAAAATTTTCACAGTTTTGACAGATAATCACTGTGTATCTATCGAGGTTAGCATGTGCTATATACTTAATCTTTTTCAATAAAAATAAAAGCAGCAGCAAACAGATCTCTTTTAACAGTCATTTGCAATATTTCATGGAATCTATTCAAAATCACAGTTTTTCCAACAAAACTGCAGCCTTATTCACGATCACTGATGTATGATATGTTGTTGTAGATGATAACTATGAGATCATATAAGCATAGAATGTAACAGACAATAATGTTTATGTTGCAAAATTAAACCAACAACGTGATCACATTTATACGGATGGCATACTACTGTACAATAAGATCATGTTTATGTATATATAATGTATTGTGGGAAGAACTTTTAAGTAGAATGTACTATTGAAGCCAATAACAACACATATATCTGTATGTATGTATGTATGTATGTATGTATGTGTGTGTGTGTGTGTGTGTGTATTAAGTTATTTTGTAGAGGTGGATGCTATTTCCTAGAGCAGAAAATTATGGATTACTAATGAGTATAAATAAGTTAACATGAGGTGAATCCTGGGCATATTACAAGAACCATAGAGAAAGATTTCTGCCAAAGATTATTTAAAAGAAGGATTTATAATTTATGTGATTTGCTTAAATAACACAGGACTAGTAAAAACATCTCAGAAATTTAAAACATACTTTAAATTATGTTATAACATCCATCAATCATAAACATCTTACAAAAAACAAATATATCTCAAGAAATTATAGATAAAAAAGAATAAAACTTTTCCCATTAATAAACATCACAAACTTTGAATGTTGTACTTGATACGCAGTACACATCATATTATTTACAAATATAAAGTATAATAATTCCCAAATAATTATTAAAGTATTTCAAAAAGGACCTATTTTATGTCAAAATCTCATACATCCCAATCAATTAAAAAAAAACTGCTGGTACAATGCATAATGTAAATTAGTTTTCCAGATAATGTTTTTAAAGCAACTAATAATAAACACTTATTATTTGTTAAAATTCCTTAAATAAGAATTCCCTACAATGTTAAGAAGTTCACTCGTACATATTTTCAACACATCTTTGGCAAATGTACGTGTTCAAATATTCAACAAAACTAAAACGTCATAGCTATAGTTATGTACAAATTATTCAAATAACAAGCTATGACTATAAAAAACATCTAAGATTATTATAAAGATTCAGCATCTATATGTACATAAGATAAAGACATATTCACAAGTCATCAAATAAATCTTGTACAGCTTGCTGAAATTCATCTATGTTGTTGCATGTGGAAATTTCAGTGAGAGATGCTTTGATGTAAACATAAATAAATGTATTGGAAATTTCTGAAACAAAGTAAACGATCAAAAGTTTTGAAAAAAAAAATGTTCTGTAAACGAAAAAAAATTATCTCTGGAAGAGAGATAAATTGAAAAATTAGAAATAACCTTTGGCTATTATTATCTTACATACAAATATCATAAATTTTTTCTACTACATTTACTTTCTTAGGTATCTGCGTCACAACAAAAACAATAAGGAAATGTTTTCAACGATTTTAAAAAGTGATACTTGTATTCTAGGCTAATACTTAAGTTGTACTGTAGCTATTTCACCATTTGCTATTTAAAATTAAACAACAGTACAACAGAAAATATAGAAAACAAAAAGAAAAACACTTTTTATATGCAGAATATGTTAATCAACAAACCCCCCTCCCATATCTTAATTTGTTTTATTAAATATTTAAAAATGAATCAAAATGTAGATATATATTTCACTGGTGAGATGCTGTTTAAAAAAGATTCAACTGTTCTTTAGCACAGGATTAAAGAGCACAACAAGGAAGTGGAAAAGTACATAACAGTTCAGATGTTAAAAACCAAATGAATCTTCTTCATGCTGTACATGAAGTTTGATTTTTAAACATGCTTTCATTAACAGAAACAAGCAGCTAGTGTAACATAAATCATACTCAGTTAGGTATCACATAACTAACGTACAAATACTTTCTATTTAAAAGCCATAACAACTTCTAGATATAAGAAAGTTTCATTAAGAGACATCACTCAAATAAAATCCAGAAATATTTTCACGATTTTAGTTTCAAGTACAAGAATGCTAATCTTTAGAAGTACAACTATTAAAGCAGATATGTGAGGTGAGAAGATGCTTACTGAATTATCATTATTTTCATGTGCATCTCTACACTTGGAAGTACCCTTATGTTTCTTAAAAACTACAAGCTGTACAAATCTTTTACATCACAGACTTTCTGAAAAAATGAGCATTTTTTTCACCCATCACTTCTCAACAGAAGTAAACCTTTTTTCTTCCCCTTTTAGAGGAAGAAAAATATTCAATCTCCGGCAGAAAATGGCTTAAAGAACATCTTCAACTGTTCCTTAGAAATAAGGGCTTACATTTCTACTAAAACTAACTACAAACTACAATGAAAAGAATGTATAAATATCTTAAGCTTTTGAAATTAATTATTTGTATTTTAAAATACTGTTGTATTAGTTATCAATAAGTCTTTTAGCTTCTCCCTTCCTAATTCAATAGCAATATCCAGGGGTGTGTGTCCATAAATATCAGAAGATTCAGTGTTCACATCCATACTTAACAAGTACTTCACTACAGTTTCATTATCCATTTCCACAGCCTAGGATGTATAAAATACATAGACATCAGTCGTGCTTAAACATGTTTTATATAACCACATCTATTTAACCCTTCAATTAATAACTTTTTATATACTGGTCTGCTTACTGAATCATAATGAGAATTTTATATTTTTACCTGTTAAACAAGTGTAAAGAACTAAGTAATTACCTATTTTCTATATAAAATATACACAGATCCCCAGCAGTAAAAAATGAAATCAACTGCAACATTAACAGTAATATTTAAAAATGATTTCTTTGTAATTCATATGTTGCTTGGCACTTGTAATCAATGTTATGAAACCATAAGCATTTTGGTGTATATACAATTTTAGATAATTTGTGTTTAAAAATTTGATGGGTTACAATAATAAAAACAAAAAATAACAACAGCCAATTCAAATTGTTCATCTCAAATGTTTAGATACTATTGAGTTACTTTATTTAACAAAATATATATAAGGAAAAGTGAAATACTTTTGGTGACTTAAAACAGGCCAAAAGCAGTCCACTAAAAGTGGGAGGAACACAATAGGAGAATATGTAAAAAAAAAAATTAAAATAGAGAGGGAGAAAAGAGATTTTAAAATATTTATTATACTTTAGAATTCTTAGAAGACTACGATACCAGTTTTCAAAATGTTTGTTATCTTAAGCTCTTTCAAGTTGAGTTAAAATTACCTTAATTAAAGTGCTTGATAAAATGACTTTCAAACAAACAGAAACACAAAGCACAATAGTATGCTAAGACTACAGCCAAAGAACAAGTGATAAGTAATCAGCCATTTGATGATCATTAGAACTTAGCATTTGAACAAAACAGTGTTGATGACCATAAGCGAGCATGAAAAGATTTTTGAATATGTTATTTTTATCCTTTTTTTAATAATTATAATCTTCAGTTTTTATAAAGATGAAAGTATAAAATAAGATTGATGTCTCTAAGCCCATTTAGCTTTCATTCTGCATAAAGATAAGTAGGTTAACTACAAAAAATAAAATCATACATGATCTTTGATACATTTACAACGCATGTATTCCTTAATTCTATATCAGTTATAATTAGAAAAATAATGAACTTTTAAAACACAAAACAACCCTCAGAATTTATTACTTTTGGTATGATAATCAGTGCCATTCCAATAAAGCAAACTGCTTAAGTATATTTCAGTAATTGATATGAAAAATTTGACTGACTAATAAAAAAAATATAGTTAATTAAATCATCATTTCTTTCATTTAACCCAATTATTATTTGACTTAAACTTGGTATTGTAATAGCAAACAGTTCATGAAGTATGAATAAATGGAGATTTCTACTCATTAGGTTTCGTAACTTGATAAAATATTTTTAAAGAACTGTAAAAATCAAATAAAATTTAAAAATGAAAAAAAATATATATTTTTTTACACATCAATTTGAAAATTCATAGAGAACAAAATCTGCCACAATGATAAAAAAAAGTTAGAATAAATCATGATTTCTATTAGTAGATACTGGGGCTACATAGATTGGTTTTTCTGAATATCTTCCAGAGATATAACAAATATCTTGCTGATGTGTGAAGGAAAATACCTATATAGCCCATAGGGTTATAAAGAAAATCTATAGAAATATCATCTACAGATGCAAATAATATCCTGCTAGTCTATAAAGCAAAAGAAAGACACCAAAATAAACTAGAAATCTACAAAGAAACAGGCTAGGATACCCTCTACAACTACAAAGAAAGACACCTTGAAAAGCTGTAGAGAAATGTATCCCGATATTTTTTAAAATTATAAAGAAGAATAACAGGATAAAAATCTTTACAGCTGACCAAGCAGCTATGGTTTGATAAACAATTTGTCAAATCTAAATAAATAAAAAGTAAACCTTACAAAAAGTGAATCTCAAATCTTAGCAGATAGATTCAAAATTAAACTTTTATTCTACATAATAAAATAACTTCTTTCCATTACATGATACATAAGATGAGTCCTTTAAACTGTGTGAAACGCATTACAAAAAACTGTTGCTAAACTTTGTCAAAGGCCAATGTTGAATAACAGATCTGGGATCCAAATCAATTTTTGTTCCAAAAAATGTGTTGGAAAATATTTAAACTTGGACATTAATTATTATTAAAGCTATTCCTCTGTTTCACAGGAGCCCTTTTTTTACAATATGGAATAAAATGCAAATAGAAGTCATTCTGCATGTGTTTATCTGTGGTTTTATTGGAGTGCTTTCATTAAGTGAACTAGATTTGAGTTTAATATAATTCTCTAGTCATTTGTGTATTAAAAGGTTGCAAGTAGCTTTTGGGGAAAAAAAAAGGATAAACAGGGTGACGTTTTATAGACAAAAAAAATAATAATGAAGAAGAAGAAGAGATAACATATAGTCGAGTAGATAAAATGTAGGACTAACAGATTCATTTTCAGTGAATGTGATCAGTCTCATTCTTAAGTTTATTCCCCACAGTGAAGGGACAGTGTTACCTCAGTAGTCACCAGAAATCAGTCTCATTCTTAAGTTTATTCCCCACAGTGAAGGGACAGTGTTACCTTAGTAGTCACCAGAAATCAGTCTCATTCTTAAGTTTATTCCCCACAGTGAAGGGACAGTGTTACCTTAGTAGTCACCAGAAATCAGTCTCATTCTTAAGTTTATTCCCCACAGTGAAGGGACAGTGTTACCTTAGTAGTCACCAGAAACCAGTTTCATTCTTAAGTTTATTCCCCACAATGAAGGGACAGTGTTACCTTAGTAGTCATCAGAAATCAATCTCATTCTTAAGTTTATTCCCCACAGTGAAGGGACAGTGTTACCTTAGTAGTCACCAGAAATCAGTTTCATTCTTAAGTTTATTCCCCACAGTGAAGGGACAGTGTTACCTTAGTAGTCACTAGAAATCAGTCTCATCCTTAAGTTTATTCCCCACAGTGAAGGGACAGTGTTACCTTAGTAGTCACCAGAAATCAGTCTCATTCTTAAGTTTATTCCCCACAGTGAAGGGACAGTGTTACCTTAGTAGTCACCAGAAGCCACTGGAACAGAGTACGAATCCTAAAAAAAAAAACAAAGAAAAGAAGGTTTATTAGTTCCATATGCACCCATCAATGTGAACATAATTACATAAATACTCAATATCAAATTAAATTGGCAAACAACATCTAAGTAACTACTTAATTTCTTGACTTAACTGAGATCATCTCTAACAACTTTGCAGGCTACTCCACTCTATAAACTCAATCAGTAAAAAAAACTGGTAGGAAATATCTTTTCAAAATATCTCCAAACTTCAAGATGCTTGTACTTATCAGAGTGAGATAATTTAAAGTTCTTTTACAACAATTTTATCATTTTTATATACATTGGCTTAATTATATAGGATACAAAATTCTACATCAGCTACTGAGTACTATCGCTTAGAAGACAGTTACTAAGTCATTGTTACACCTCCATTACTCAGATTCTTATAACCATAATCATTCAACTAGTTGAAGATTTTGTTACTTAATAAATAATAATAAAAATTTTATAAATTATCCATTGTAATATACTATTCAAACTTAACTAGAATGATTAAAATCTTTGAGAAGACTAGTGTGTTTTATGGCTTACTTGCCTGATTTAGGGTTTGGGGGCTTTTAAGAAGGCTCCTGAATAGTCATTAACTACTTTTGTTTTTCTGAAATTGAGTGTTTTCTTTTTTTTGCACGAACTTATAATCAAGTCTTTTGGGGCAGTTCAATCTTTGTTTTTGCTACTTCCAACAAACTTTGAACAATACTAAATTATTTAAAATATTTCTCTTTGATAGCTTCAGTTAGTCTTTCATAAGCTTCAGCAAACAGTTTCTTTCTTGGTTGCATTATATTTCAGTATGCATTCTCAGACTTCTAAAGGTTACTTTCCTTCCAAGAAAGCTCTCCGAGTTTCTGTGCTTATGCTGATCTTGCCTTACCTGCCTCTTGGCAGCATTAGCCTCTACTTTATCTTCCACTAAACACTTCCTGTATTTGTCATAAGCTTGATTTCAAGCATCCTTGAACACCCTTAATCCATTGTGCTTAATTGTAAGTTAAATCCTGTAAGGGGTTAATGATGCTCTTTCTTCCCGAAAGGAATCTCACCATATAAGTTACCATGGACAAGCTACAATACACTTTTAACTAGTTTCTGAAAGGCACTCTGCTTGCCATTACCTGTTTTGTTCTTGAATTACGAAACTTTGTTCCAAAAATAATCAATCTTTAGATACTTGAAACCCTCCTTAACATCCATGGAACTGGGTTTATACCATTCTTCTGGAATATCATCACCCCTGGTACACATTCCTATCATCCGTCACAGAAACATTTTTGTCACCTGAAATTACTTGAGGCAGAGCTAGTGCAATTCTTCTAAATGTCCTAGTTCTTCAATCAATTGTTTACATCAGTGAATAGAAATATCACATATGTGCAAAATACTCATTTGTAGACATAGTAGTTTGTCTTTCTCAATGGGAGTTTTTGTAAAACCTGTTTATGTTGGTGCTCCATTCTCAATTTCATAAAGTGTCAGAAAAGTATCAGCCTTTTTGTAATCAGTGTCCTAGATATCAGTCTACCTGCTCTTTATCACATTAAATCTTAAACAAAGTTGACTTTATCACTTCTGTCATCTGATCATGCAATTCATGGAAATATTCTTATGTCTGAAAAATTAGTAAAAAGTTGCTAATACAAAAATTCAACTTTACTTTTAATTCTTTGTAATTTTAACTCATTCAGCATATACCCATATTTATCATGCTTTTGCAGACCATGTTCTGTTTTGTTCTCTTTGACTCCTGTTGGCACATCCACTAAATAAAGTAATTATTAATGCATCCCACTTGTCAAGGATTTTCAAAAGAAGAATCATTTACAGAAGTTTTTACGGGAGTCATTAACATCAGTTTTGCACCACTGTCTTGTCTGGTAACCATGTTTACCTACCTGTGCTAGTAAACATGTATACACGTGTTTCATTTAAATATTATCCACTTTACTTATTACACCAATTTAGGGCTACTCCATATAGTGTGGCATGGGAAAAATGTACATCACTTTTTCTTCCAAGACTTAAAGCTCATAAAATAACTTTTTTTTTTTTTTTTAGACAAGACCATTTGCAGAATATCAATAAAATATAATTTCATTTAGAAGGCCAAAATTTTTTTTTTATGTCTGTCATATGAAAGATTTAATTTTTTTTTTCTCAGACACTCCCATGCTTGTGCTTTATTAGAATAGTCCTCACTACTTAAATTTTGTTTCCAACATCCATATACATAAAAGCATTGCTAATATAAGTAATAAATGGTATGTTACCAATATATCAATTTCTCAAAGTATACAAATTACACTGGTCAAAGCAGTGGATTTGAGATAAATTCGGACTGCTCTGAATCTGCCAAATCCTTAATACATATGTGTTTCAACTCTAAACTCATCCAGTCAAACTAAGAAAGAACCAGTGAATACTCAAATCTTAACAATAATCAGAGCTAATAGAAGGTATTGCTATTCTAAATATTTACGGTTCTGTTAGTTGTGCTATGTTCTCCTTCTTTGATTTTATTCCATCATCTCAGTTTATCTACTGAAAACACTTATCACAATCATCAAGTATAAACTGATGTCATCTTTGATGTAATTACAAATCACTGATTATGAGATATATAATATATATATGTAGCAAAACATTCAACTATAAATATATTTCCAATCATTGCCATAAACTTCCCATTCTTGACTAAGAAATAATGTTGTATGAATCAAGAAAGCAGTATTAGTATTAGTTCAGTATTTGTAATTCTGTCAAGGTGGTTGGCAGATTACTTGTACTTGTTATCGATGAGTCAAAGTACCACACTCAGATTGCATCATTGGAGTCACCTGAATGGAAACATGGGCCATATTATTAGGAAAACTTACCAAATGTAACTAACTTGGCACAGTAGGAGAAGTTCAGTAACCAATGGTTCAGTTCCATCATCATATATTCTTCAGGTGCTGCACCATAGTTCTCCATTCAGAATGTTGATACACAGTCACAGCTATGGATCTCTTTTTCTCTGTTTCCAGTGCTTCAGTTCTACTGTGTACTATTAATATTGTATTTTCTAAAAACGTCTACTATCAGTGAGTGAAAACATAAGGCTAAATTGCAAGAATATGGGGAAATAAAGGGGAGCACAAAAAAACATGGGGAATATATAAATTTTGAACTGATACTATAACTGGTTTACTCACTATCACATATTTTGAAGATTTCATCAATAGCTGAAGCATGAACTGCAAATCATAATCAAATGAGCACTTAGATCAATTATTTTTTTGAAACACATAAAAGCTAAGAATGTCTTCTATTATTATGATTTTATTTTTATATAAAAGCTTTGTTTGTCTATTTGTAGGGCTCTTGTGTAATGTGTCTGTACATTAAACCAAGAATACAACTTTTCCTGTGAGTTTAATCAGCACATAAATTTAAATTGAAACTACAGTAATGTATAAACAATATCTTATCAATATATGGAATGCAGCAGTGTACAATGAACATGAATCATTGTTTGGTGGGAAATATAAAGGGCAGAAAAAAAATATATATACACATATAGACACAATTTTAGCATCTACACCTCTTTCCTTTTAATTACCAAGCATTTAAATTACCTATAGTAAGTACATTAAATTAAAAATGTGTCACTCAACAGTAAAATAAGTACCCAAAACTAGAACAACATTTTATTTCAATTATTTAACACTATTACCAGAGAACCCTTACCACATGAAGTGCTGTACGACCACAACCATCAGGTTCACTCAAATTCACTCCAGCTAGCGAATAAGAGGTCAATCTTCTAACATCGTTACGTTTAGCAGCACTGCAAAACATAAATTTCACATCACTAATAGCTTGCAAAACAAAATTTTACCCAAGATTCAGGAAGATTGATGCTTCATTAAGCTTTTAGTTGCTTCACTGATAATTTAAATAAAAGTTTGAAAAAAATTACAGTATAAATAATAGTGTCAATAAAAACTACCAATGGTTGTTTTTCACATTGTGTTTTTTTTGGTAAGTATTTTAAATAACTGTCAAATTTTTATACACTGTTAAAAAGAAGGTTGCAGTGGTTAATTGTAGTTCATCTTTCATCTGACAAACTTCATCTAAATGTTTTGAAGCTTGTTTGAGGATGACATTTCATTCTGCAAGTGGAAGTCTTGGAATATCTTCAAACAAGCTTCAAAAAAAAAATAGATGAAGTCTGCTAAAACATATCAGATGACAATTATTAAATACTTAATAATAAATATATAAAAAACTAAGATCTTTGAGCTATTAGATCATAATTTTCAAAACAGACATTCCACTTATCACTATCACTAAAAAGAATACTTAGAAAATATATGAAACAATATCATATGAAATTATAAATATTGAAATTATCTTTCAAGAATAAGTTGATATATTTTTCATTCTTTTATATTATAAAAAAAACATAAAACCTATCATATATTTTATTTTTATAAGAGAATAATTAAATGCACATCTTTTAAAATCAACTAATACTAAAAGACTGCTTAGTAGGTTAGACTCCTGTCCTACAAGACAGTGACCACAACTTTAGTATGTAATTATGTATTTTATTTTGTTCCAAGAATATTTAAGATTGTTCTAGATTCATGGAAAACTTTATTCAGAAAATACTTTTAAACAAATATTGCTGTGGTTTGAGATAAAAGTATATACGAGTTGAAAAATGAACAAAAACTATCAAGAAATTTGAAACTATGGTGAAGTTGGGATAAATAAAAATAATGCTCAAAATTTTACTAGAAAAAGTGTTACGAAAAGTTCAGTACCGCAAGACATGCTTTTATATGATGGTCTCAGAAATCTGTTTAATTATGATATATATCCACATAAATACTATGCAGTTCTATCAAGATGATAATATGAAGAATAAAATATAAAGCTATTACATTAACCTCTTATTATAACACATCTTTAGCCTCAAACAAACAAACAAAGATATGAAAGATAGCGCATACTTTATTACACAGTCTGCCAAAACCAAAGGCGGCAGAGTAAGATGGCTGCCAGCCTTTCTCAGTATTTTAATGATTTCATGATAATCAAACTCAACAGCATTTTGTAGGGGTGTCTTATGCTCTCGGTCCCTCATGTGCACACTGGCCCCATGCTTAAGGAGATACTCTACAATTTCTTGGTTACCCTCTGATGCGGCAATGTGTAGTGGAGTGCGAAAATCATAGTCACATGCAGAGAGGTAGGCTCCCTATAATAAAAAATGTGATATCTAGTACATACAGATACTGTTTCTTTGTTATGGAAAGAACAAAATAAAATATAAAACTCAACTCTCATTAGAAATTACAAAAAAAGTTTAATCAATTTAATAATTCAAGAAAAAAAATTACAAAAATTGTTGGTTCTAATAAAGTTATTTTCAAAACCAACAAATCACTGAAAACATCCCATTCAAATAGCCTTAGCCTCTTGAGAAATAAAAAAAATCAATGCTCTCAATTTTCTCTTGGCAACAGATTAGGTAGTTTTGTTTAGGTTTTTCAGAACTTTTTTGAATTTAATAATAATACAACTGAATTTAGGAAAAAAAATTACATAATGCCAAAATAGTTTGTAACTTTTTTTGTATAATACTCTTATAATAAATTGTTTATTGTGAAAACATTATGCAATTATTTACCAGTTTAGGTGATGGGTGTAACAAAATTTTCTATTGTGATAAAATAGCCTATAAAAGAAAAACATTAATTGTTTGTTTGAAGTTAAGCACAAAGCTACACAATGGGCTATCTGTGCTCTTCGCACCATGGGTATCAAATCCCAGTTTCTAGTGAAAAACATTAATGTATATATGTATCGAAATAACCAAATTAAATACAGCATTAGATACTTTATATTTATGTGTTAACTGGAAGAAATTATTTTACTAAGAAATGTTTTAGAAACTTTCCATATTAATATTGTCGTAATTTGTCAGGTGAGTGCTTGAGTGAGTGAGTGACCACAGAAAATAAGTCAAAATCCAAGAACTTAGAACTGATTCTGCTCCCCCAAACAACGAAGGAAGAGAATGTGTAAGTTGAGCCCCCTAGTAGGTCCAGGACAGAGATTAAAAAGATGTAATGATCCCTTTTTCCATTTGCCTAATAGTATCAAAAATTTAAAGATCATTAACTATTAATGTAAATCAACCAAAGTACATCTGATATACATAAGTTAACAAATCTTGGGAATGTTTGCAAAATAAATATGGTGTTTCAAATTATAATTTTACAATTAAAAAGTGACGAGTCATTTTAAAGATACTTTATTACCACATAATAAAATTATTTACTAGTATTTCTCACATAAAACAGATTTATAAAAACATTCAGCTGCATCATATATAATCCTAAGTGTTAGTGTTTATTCTACGATATAATACTTCTACCTCTCAACATTTAACCATTGTATCTGGTGTTTCACTTCATTTGGTAGCTGGAACTAGTCTTTCCAGGGAATGAAATGCCCATTTAATAACCAGTTATGCACATATTACAGGCTTCATTATAGCTTACTTTAATGATCCGTCTTGCAGTTTAATTATTTTCATTGAAAAATTTCATTAACTTCACAGCTTGAGTTATAAATAAGAATGAGAAATGAATAAAACCTTAAAGCAAGCATTAAAAGTTGCAAAGTATAATGGCATTTCACTTTAAATAAAAGGATATTCATTTGTATATCTTAATGTGTACATACTACACCAAGAAGTCTTGGTTAGATGTAAAATTGACATGGTCTGTGCAGTTTTGTCTTACCACACAATGTACAAGGAAAGTAGCTGATAAGTTTATTAGAAAGCAAAAAAATAAATTAACAGTCAGAATATTTAATTCCCATGTACACAACTCTAAGAATGACAAAAATAACTGAAAACACATCAATGCACAGAAACAACTGCTTCCTTAAATTTAAAATTTATCAGTAGAATTTTCTTTGTTAGATTTCCATGAAGTAATAATGCTGCAATAAACAGAAGCAAAAGTGCTGTAGATGTCACTTTGTTGACATTAATGAAACACAAGTGATTGAATGGCTGACCATCACTGTCAGACCAGCACTTGAATGACTAATTACACTTGCAGTCACAGTCAGCCAAGTGCTTCAACAACTGATCACTGAAATCAACAAAATTGTAAGGTCCTCTACTTATTACCTAATGTTAAGAAGAACTTGAATAATTGATAAAAATATATAGTAGCAGGAGAAAAAAAGAAATGAGAACTTACACATTCACTAAAGTTGAACTATAAAAGTGGAACTTGAAGGGACTAGTCTTGGATTGTTCTAAAAAGAATGAAGACTGTGCCAAACATAAATCAACTGATAAATGGGAACTTCTGTTTTCATAATGCTCTTTTTATCTTTAACAATATTTAAAGAAAAAAATCATCATGCACAGAACTGTAACAGTGACCATTATCAACATGTGCCATAAATGAAAAAAATAAATTATAGTTGACATAAGCACTACAAGTTTAGAAATGAAAAAAAAGCACTTTTATAGAAGCCTAGGATAAAAAATAAAATGTTCTAAATTGCAATTACATATTTCTAAAATATAATTTTGTGAACTATTTTATTAAATATAGTCAAATAATTCCAACTTTTACTTACAAACTGCCTCATAATTTCAAGCTTTTCAAGGTCTCCCTTAGCAGCCACAGTACAGAGAATAGAAGGATAAAGAGCACTTCGAAGAGCATCAACTTCCTGAAAGAATAATGAAACTTAATTTCTTTCAACCTAATCCAATCTTTAACAAAGTGTTCATAATTATTAATCAAATGTTGAGTTCCATTGATATTATTTTGAATGAGTAGGAATTCATGGCGATCAATATAATCTCTTCAAGGTTTTTGTACTTGTGTGTGTGTGTTTTTTTTTTCAGTTCTACATATTTGAAGTTTTGCATTTCAATTAATACATATTATTCATTATCTGAAGTCAGATAACATGCAATTGATCATTACAAATCCCTTTATGAACAGTTATGATACAAACAAAACAAAAACTTTTAATATTTGTGTTCTTATTTTGAAAAACAACAAAACAAACTTTTTAATATTTCTGCTCCTATTTTGACAAAAAAACAAACATTTTAATATTTGTGTTATTATTTTGAAAACAAAACAAACATTTTAATATTTATGTTATTATTTTGAAAACAAAACAAAGCAAACTCTTAATATTTTTGCTATTATTTTGATAAAAACAACAAAACAAACTCTTAATATTTTTGCTCTTATTTTGATAAAACAACAAAACAAACTTTTAATATTTTTGCTCTTATTTTGATAAGAAGTTTTGTTGTTTTTATCAAAATAAGAGCAAAAATATTAAAAGTTTGTTTTGTTGAAAAATTTTAATATTTTTGCTCTTATTTTGATAAGAACAACAAAACAAACTTTTTAATATTTTCTTATTTTGATAAAAACAACAAAACAAACTAATATTTTTGTTCTTATTTTGATAAAAGCAACAAAACAAACTTTTAATATTTTTGCTCTTATTTTGATAAGAACAACAAAACAAACTTTTTAATATTTTTGCTCCTATTTTGATAAAAACAACAAAAGAAACTTACTGTTTTTTTCTTATTTTGGTAAGAACACTAAAAGAAACTTTTAATATTTTTGTTCTTATTTTGACAAAAACAATAAAACATACTCTTATTATTTTTTTCTTATTTTGACATAAACAATAAAAAAACTTAATATTTTTGTTCTTATTTTGGTAAAAATAAACTTTTAATATTTTGCTCTTATTTTGATGAACTTATCTGTACTGTGCTGTATTATTAAGAAGAGGGCAAGTACATCAAGACATTTTCTTATGAGCACATGTTTTACAAGGTGATATATCACATGTATCAGTGGAATTCCACATCAAGGTGGCTTGACACATATCACATGATTTGTATTTTTCAGAAAAATATTGCACACACACAACAACAGCAATATATATATGTATATAGCATTAAGTCTTTAAGGATCAAGACTTTTATCTTACTTCAGCTGATGACAGCCTCATGGCTGTGATAATTCCGGTAATTAAATCCTTGTCTTCAAGCTTTATATCCTTTCCGACAGTAAGCTCACCTCTTAAGTTAGTCTGCATCATCTGAAGCAAAAAAACAAAACAAAAAAATTTTTACCCAGTGTGGTATATAAATACTACACATCTCTTTCTCCCGTAGTTTATGTTAAAAAAATTGTAAAGTTTTCTAAGTATTGATTTGTAACATGAAATCAGAACAAAGTCATGCACTTAATTCAGAATAGATATTTCTAGCTTCTTTTATTTTAAGTTTCCAATTGGTCATCTACAGAGTTGACAATGAATGGTTAACACGTTAATTTCTCGGTTGAAAGAATCAAGACTCGTTGTAGAAATTTTGTCTTTGTTTCCTCTATTCTTCAATCTACTTGTCATGTATATTTTGTTTTAGTTCATTCTCAAGTAAAGTTTATTTCGATTTATTTCTATTTAAATACAGCTCCTTTTATTTATTTATCAATTTAATAGTTATACATTTACTTCAATTTTCACAATACAAAGCAATAGTTCTACCACTAAACAACCAGCTTTTTACTTTCAGTTAATAGTGTTTCATTTTCATTTCAATTTAAACACTGTGTCTTATTTGTTGTTCGAGTGTAGATCAGGTAATTATGTGATGTGTCTATCTTTGAATTTCCACTGCTTACATAAAATGACCAAATTTAGTGCCACTGACCAGGATTTAGCTGTTACTGGGAAGTGAATTCAATTTGAGTATTTGGTTCCTCCACATTGTTTCTCTCTCTTCTGCTCCCTGTGAAATACAATCCAAAAGATACATCTGAATTCTGGAAAAGTACTAGACAGAGAGGAGGAGAGCCAAACAGATTTGGAGTGAGATCAGACGAATCACCGATTGATCTACAGAAGTCTGGCCTTTGTTGAATGCTGAGCGCTTTCTGGGAGATTTTTTGAAATACACATTCTTTCCATCACAACTGAATCCTGGCCTGGTTCATCTGTAACAGCTGAAGATCTTGGTCATTCTCATGCATACTAGCTAAGTTTAAGTATAATGGTGGAAGATATGAAGGAGAGGTAACTGATTGTATTTATGTTGCAAATAGACTAATAAGGGGCAAGGTTGTACAGTGAGCTTCATAGGTTGGCAACCAGCATTCCTGAAGCCCCATACTGGAATGGGTTCAGCCAGAAATGAGCTACAATGGATGGAAAATGTTTACTTACAACACCTCCTGGCAGTGGACTCACCATCAAACATTTCACAGATTGAGCCAAGAACTTTCTCATGAAGGAAAAAGTGATGATGATGCCACATGCCAACAAGAACTTCGTATTAAAGCAACTTCAAGCAGTGCTGCTGCTAACAAAGCAATACAGAGAAAGAAAAAAATGTTACCCTAGAGATTAACACAGTTGGATGAATAGCTACAGTGGCAATGTTGAGAGTGAGAGATAACTAAGAACAGTTAGGACAGCTGTGTGATAAACGTGGCAGCAAGGTCAACATATGAAAGTTGTAACCTTTTAAATATACTTAAGAGCCATTTGATCACATCAGCAGATGGAACACCATAAGAAACACCAAGTCTGATTTACATGAGTTACCTGTATGCTACACAGTTATTGAATTGATTGAAATATGCCTGCATGTACACCCAGCAATCTGTATATGCAGAAATACAAGCATATGAGGAAGGAAGAAAGAACATAAAGAGATTACATCCCCCAAGTTTGCATCATAACTTTTGCCACTTCCATTAGAAAGAAGTAAAGAGTAACAGTAATGATTTAATCTTCTCCAAAATATCTAGTGTTGATATATTTTATGTTGTCAGTAGTGTTATCTTTGTATATCCCTAAATGCAATATAATGTATTGAACAGTCTGATTAATTTAAAGAATGAAAATGTAGTAAATGAAAAGTGCTACATCTTTTTTTCTTACCAAACTTAAATATTCTACATAACAAAACCTGTGTACGTTGTCTGCATCTTAATGT